>NC_081348.1:2035819-2084985 GCF_029784015.1 Lycium ferocissimum
GATGTATTGTGATGCATTATTTCTGGTTTTATACGATTACGGGTCTTACTTGATTTGAAAGGGTAAGCAAGTTTATTTTTTACCGAAAATGTTTCGCATATTGTATGTTGTACAGCCAGGGCCCAATATGATTGTCGGTGTCGCGTCGGACGGGTTCGCTCGGCTTGCTGAGTAAGGGTGGGTGCCGTACGTACTGTCGAATTAAGGGTGTGACATTTGCTCTGCGTCGCTCTCAAAGCTAATCCAAACTCAACCCTCGGGCTCCCCAAGATCTACAAATACGTCATAATATACCAAACATTAGCTATAGATACTTAGGAATTCAATTCCAAGCGAACACTAAATTCTTCAGAAATTGGGCACATTTCGTAAATACAACAACCCCGAGAATTTAACTCGGCCAATTCAACAACTACAACACCAACATGTCATTCTAACAACATCAACAATCAATCCGAAATGCATTATAACATTAGTAACTCTCTTTCTACATCATTCAACAACATTCATTATATTCAATTCAACGCTTACATTCAAACCAACATCAACGCTCATACATTGAAATACTAGCCCGAACCCATACCAACAATATTCAAGGACATTTTAAACAATTCACACAATATTTCAAACATCCCAAACAACACACCATTCCACCCGAAAATCGCCCCAAACCCGAGAACAACACAACTATACTCCTTTCTCCCAAATTCATGAATTACACCAACGATCCACACTTTAACAATGTCATTTCCATAAATACAAAAATTATATATGAATTACATTAAGGTGCCAAACGTCCCACATCAACTACAACTTCAACTCGAGTCATTAAATCCTCATTATAAGCATGGAATTCACCACGACAACAATCAAAACACTAAATAGAATTGAGCCATTCTTGGTTATATAACATGACCTATATTCGGCCATCACTACACACATATATTGATAATTCTCATCCATTTCAACACACAACAACAACAACAACTAAGCATGCTACATAGAATTTAATCCATCACTCCCACACAACATTACATATGCACGGCTACAAGCCATGCACAATTACCCCATGTTCACTAACCCAACATGAAATTCTTCATGAATTTCATCCATATTTACATATTACAACACACATAAACCACCCATAACATATAAAAACAAGATTAAATCTTACCTTTTCCCTTCAACTTCACAACTAGCTAGGGTTTGCAAAGGATGAAAACAAGTAGTTTATTGACTCCAACAACAACTCCACGTTAACAAGGGACCTCCAATTAGTAGATTTGCTAGGAGAAACTATTTTTTTCTTGATCAATTCTTGGACCTCAATTCTTGTAGCTATGGCCGAATGGCCTTTGTGTTCTTTCTCCAAGTTTCTAGATTTTTTCTAAGTGTTGAAGATGAAGAGTGTGATGACTTAGTCATCTTTTGGTGACATATAATAAGCATCCATGTGGCCTTGCCCACACCCAAGTGGCCGGCCACATGGCCCCTTTTTTTTTTTTTTTTTTCTTCCTTTCCATGAAATAATTACTTTCCAAAAATAACTTTTGACCCCAAATTTCCTTAATATTCCATGCCACAAAATCATAAGCAACGCATATCTTACAACAAAATCGTAGATAAAGTCTCGACTTCATATCCCGGAATAGTCTTGTCTCTAACTTATCGTAATTAACCCGGATTGTCCCGATGTACAAAATACGGGATATAACAGGAGTGATCTTGGAATTGAAGTGTTCTTAAGTTCTTGAGGTAAGATTTCATCTTATTTCCATGTGTATGAGTTTATGTGGTAGTTATGCAAAGGTTTGAGGGAACGAAATTGGAGGAAAGGTTCAAACACGAACTTGATGTTATGTGTATTGAGCAAAATCTTGTTATGGGGGATAATAGTTAATGTTAGGGGTGTGTTACTTGGTTTATTTGAAAGAAGGAAGTGTTGTATAGAAGCGTATATGAGGCTGCTCAATTGTATATCTTTAAATGTTGTGAACGTGAATTTAAAGAAGATCATATGAGATTGTTATGTTAATTTTTGGTTGTGGACGTTGTGGTGATGATTAAGAAATAGGGGAAATGATACTCGTTTCACTTTAGAATCGAGTTATCATTGATATACGTGATATACTTGCGCCATTTAAGTTGTATATGTATTCCTTAGTTATAAGTTTGGCGCTCTAGTTGTGATAGGCTCGTTGTCGGATTACTTGGATGACTTGAGGTATCTTAAGGCTAACTTTCTTTCTTTTTGGCATGATCCCTATGAATGGAATGTAAACGTAATGTTACTCCATAATAAGTTTATTCTTAGCAGCCAAGGATGTTCCATGTCGATTCATATTCTAGAATGTTATTCTCAATAAGTTCTTCAGATTCAGCATGATTCTTAGAGTCACCTATTGATGAAAATGTTATCTCATAAGAATGTTTGGAGATGTAACGACCCCTCGTGCTTTATATACGTGTATATTGTGTATTATATATTTGTATGGGTATGGGGAAGGTGATGGCGTTATATACGCACTACCGCCTGATTAGCTGGTCATATGATGATGATGCCTACGGAGGCTAATATGATATGATGGGATGCCCACGGAGGCTTGACAGGAGTTGTATACGCATATATATGTATGACCCTTATGTATGCATGCACAACATTTATGTATATCATTGGCCCACAGAGGCAGTTTAGACATACAGATTGCACTCATTTCATCCTATGTTCTCATATGTCTCTTACATGTTACTTTCATGCCTTACATACTCAGTACTTTTTCTGTATTGACGTCCCTTTCCTAGGGGCAATGCGTTTCATGCTCACAGGTATAGGTGGACAGATTGACGATCCGCCCCTGTAGGCAGTTGTTCAGCTGATATTGGAGCACTCCTCTTGTTCCGGAGTTATGGTCTAGTTTTGGCACAATATTTTTTTGCTTACATATAGGTACGGCGGGGCCCTGTCTCGACCTTTTAATGTCAGATATTCCAATAGAGGCTTGTAGACAGTCATGGTACAGTTAGAATTTATATGGCCCTTCAGCCTATATTTTTGTTGTATAATGTTGCACGTTGGCCTTGTCAGCTTGTATAGTTTTTGTCCGATTTAGTTGTATAGTGTATCTTCTTGGGCTCATTCCTTTTTCAGCATATCTTTTGTATGATTGAGAAGATTTTCATATGATGACCCCTGAGGTCCACTCTTGTTTATGATAATGATAGGAAAGCATCTCTAACAGTGCTCGGTAGGTAGGGCCCATTGCATTGCATTGCACTGCACATCATTACATATTATCATGCATCATCATACGACTCTTTAGTTATGAGTTGGTATGGTCTGTTAGTATCATTGTGGTGGCATGGATTGGATATGGACTGGGTCAGATTGCGGAGTAGTGACTCTACCCAAGTTCAGGACTTGGATTCGCGATTATCGATTGAGATTATGGAGACTCGACAGACTTGTGGTTGTAGAAGCTTTCTCTTAGGCTGTGATCAGTTATGGGATATTTTGTGACCTTAGATTGAGTACTATGTGCCTATCTGCTTATCTTGCTGATTTTATGCTTGTATGCGTGAACTAATCTTGATCGGCCTATGATGCTTACTCAGTACGTGTTGTTTGTACTGATGCTACTCTTGCTGTACTCTTCTTTTGAGTGCAGAGTTTGTTACTAGTTCTAATTCCTGTCGCCGAGGGTGATCTGAGTCTACATGACAGAGATTCCAGGGTGAGCTTTTGGACTAGATCAGTAACCCGGAGACTCTTCCTTGTATTTAACTGTCTACTTTTTATTCCAGAGACGTTATTGATATTTGAGATTTGTACTTTCTATCAGAGTTGTATCTACGTAATAGAGCTTTAATTAAAAAAAAGTATCTACGTAATAGTGACTCTTGTACTAGTCAGACCAGATTTTGGGGTTATTAATGTTATATCCCGTATTTTGTACGTTAGGATAATCCGAGCTAACCATGATAAGTTAAGGACAAGACTATTCCGGGATAGGAGGTTGAGACTTTTGACCTCCGATTTTGTTTTAAGGCATAAGTTGCTTATGATTTTATTGGTATGGAATATTAAGGAAAATTTGGGGTTAAAAAGTTGGTTATTTCATGAAAATGGCCATATGTGGCCATGTGTGGGGTGTGGGCCATGGGCCACATGGATGTAACATATATGTAAATAAAAGATGACAAATTAATCATTCATCATCTTTTCAACACTTAGAACATTGGAGAAGCTTGGAGAAAGAAGGGGAGAAACAATCGGCCATGGTGGCCGAATTCGGTACCTCAAGAATTGATCAAGAAAAATAATTTCCTTCTAGCTTTTATACCAATTGGAAGGTCCTCTATAACGTGGAGTGGTTGTTGGAGCAAGAAAAGCATTCATTTTGCAACTTACAAACCTTAGCTAAGTGAAGAAGTGAAGTGGAAAAGATAAGATTTAATCTCTTTTTGCATATGTTGTGGATGGTTCGAACATGTTGTAATGTGTAGTTGTGTATAAAAGTCGTGTATGTTGATGTTGGAAAACTGTCCAAGCCGTGTAGGGGCTATTTTAGGAGATAATGGTGAATTGATTTACTTGATATTTTGGTTGTTGTTGTTGTGGATTCTATGATGCAAATGAAAGTTTAGTGATTCAAGTTGAAGTTGAAATCGTGTGTGGGCTGTTTTTAGAAGCTAATGTGATTTTAATGTAGTTTTGATATTTATAAGCATGATATCGTTAACGTGTGGATTGTTGGTGTAATTCATGAATTTGGGAGAGATGAATGTGTTGTTGTGTTGTTCTCGGGTTTGGGAAGGTTTCGGGTGAAGTGGAGTTTTGGTTGGGTTGTTTTGAATATTGTGCGGATTGTTTGAAGTGTTCTTGAATCTTGTTTAAATGATCTCGGATTAGTACTTGAACATGTGAGCGTTGATGTTGGCTTGAATGTATGAAGTTGAATTGAATGTAAATGGAATGTTGTCGAATTATGTAGAAAAGAATTACTAACGTTAGAATGCATTTTGAATTGATTGTTGATGTTGCTAACATGATTGTTGGTATTGTTGTTGATGATTTGACCGAGTTGAATTCTCGGGTTGTTGAATTTATGGGGGAAATGCTGCCCAAATTTACGTAGATAAAGTGCTAGTTTGGGATGGAATCCCTAAGTATCTGTAGCTAATGTTTGGTATATAATGACGTTATTGTAGATCTTGGGAAGCCCGAGACTTAAGTTTGGATTAGCTTAGGAAGCGGACGAGGTATGTAAAGCCTATCCTTTCTTTCTTTTGGCATGTCTTAGTGGTAAGTAAGCTATGATACGAGCCTCGGGGTAACTCTATTCTTACGATCCGAGCATGTCTACGATTCTTATTCACTTCTTGACTTTCGCATTCTTAATATAATTGAGCTATGGTCTTTATGTCTTTTGTATGATTGGATTTCAAAGGTTGCATAAAAAGTTTTATTCCTAAAGAGTTTTGTGTTGAATAATGTCTCTAACTTTCGTAAAAGGGCTCGGATCGCTTCGATACGTTCGTAGAAGATTCTATAACGTATAATGTCCCTAACTTTCATATATGGTCTCGGATTGCTATGATATGTTCGTAGAGAGTTCTATAATGAATAGTGCCCGTAACTTTCATAGGCGGGCCCGGATTGGCTTGATACATGTTTATGATCCCTAAGACGTTATATGACATATTTTGTAATGATATCTCAAGAGCACTAAGTGTGACTATCATTCGGATACTCGCGCGTTGATTTGTCTACTTATCTATTGAGTCTGGATTGATGATTTGTGTGCATGTGGTTTCTCACTACTCTGCTCGTGCAAAGCTCAATATGTCTTTCACTGAGTCCCGGGCCAGGACACGTATTCGTGCAACTCCCCTGCATTGTTCACTGAGTCCCTCACTAGAGGGCTGGGTACGGTATATATATGATGATGTGATGATGGCGCCGGCCACGGGATGGGCCGAGTATGGTATACATGATGGAGACAGATCTCGTTCACCGAGTCCCTCGTTAGAGGGCCGATATATATGATTATTCACCGAGTCCCTCACTAGAGGCCGGGTACGGATATATATATATATATATATATATATATATATCGATGATATGATGACATGACGATGTGATGATATCTATGTATATATATGTATGATGACATACGGTATATGTATATGTATATGATGATTTTAATTACCGAGCCCCTCACTAGAGGGCCGGGACACGTTATATATGCATATGTACAAGATGATTCACTTATGTTTCTGAGCCCCATAATGAACTGGATATGATATTGATATGCATGGTTTATGTTCTAGAGGCAAGCCTTATGATTTTCTATACTCCTTATCTCAGTATGATCCTGTTTACTGTATTTCATGCTTTACATGCTCAGTACATATTCCGTACTGACCCCCTTTCTTCGGGTCGCGTTTCATGCCACGCAGTGTATACGGATGAGTAGAAGATGTTCATTGCCGGATTGACGAGCTCCATTTCCTCCCTGAGTGCCGCGAGTCGAGTGTTTATGTTATGATATCTTGTTTTATGTTAGAGACTTTGCAGACAGAGTCATGTATATAACATGTCAGTTTTGTAAGCGGCTCTGTAAGCCGACGTATCATTATGCATTATGTTACAGATTTCCTACGATTACAGATTTTATTTGGTTTGAGAAAGACGAAAAGCATGTTTTTTCTTTAAGCTTACATTACGCATTCGTTTTATGATTTAAGGGCCCAGTATGATTATGAGTATAACGAGAGTCAGCGGGTTCGCCGAGGCCCTAAGTAAGGGTCGGGTGCCCATCATGCCCTATCGAAAGTTGGGGTGTGACAATTAATACTTCTGCCCTTATCATTTATATAATTTGAATCTATTAGCCAAATCATTTTTTATTTCCGCATAATTCTTATAAATGACTAAAATGATATAGGAATGGTTCGCCTACCTAGTGGGACAGTGTTTGTGCCATTATGATTCACGAATTGGGTCATGACAGCTGATCAGGTGGTAGTGCATATATTACGACATCATCTTCCCTATACCCCATATAGATATAATATAAGTATACGCGTATATAACGCCTGTGGGGTCATATATATATATATATATGTGTGTGTGTGTGTGTGTGTGTGTGTGTGTGTGTATGTATGTGTATGATAAGAATCCATCTTGAATCTGTCGGAGTGACGTAAGGTCGTTACACCTCCGATCATCATTATGAAATAGCATTTTCATTATCATGTGACTCTATGAAGCATACTGAATCTGAAGAAGGACTTACTATGAACAATATCATTGGAACATGAATCAACATAGGACATCTCTAGCTGCTAAGAATGGAATCATTATGGGTAGCGTTACGTTTATGTTTCGTTCATGAGGATCATGCCAAAAGAAAAAAAGTTAGCCTTAACATACCTCAAGTCGTTAACACAACTCCACCACGAATCTGTCGGACCAACACTCCAATCTCCTTAGTCACTACAGCACACCTAACAACCAACAACACAACAACAACCTCATATATGTCTCTTTAATTTCACATCACTACTTACTCCAAGATTTACATCAAAAAACCCCAATATGCTCTTTGTATACGATACTTCTACACTGTATTCTTCCAATTTTACCAAGTATAACATCCTCTATACAATCTCAACACCAACTATTATCCTTACAACAATATTTTAGCTTAAAACACATTAACAACATAACTTAAGTTTGATTACATCTCAACATAAACTCAAGTTCATATTTGAACCTTCCCTCCAACTTCTTTCCTTCCAAACCTAGAATCACCATCACATAAACTCATAAACATGGAATTAAGATAGAATCTTATCTCAAGAACTCAAGAACACTTCAATTCCAAGATTACTTCAACTTGAAGTATCCTCCAAGCTATTACCAAGAGGAGAAACAAGCTTTCACAACACTTTAGAACCTTTAGGCACTTGATCTTCTCTTTTGGTTCTTGATTTTACTTAGGGTTTAATTAGGTATGTTGGAGAGAGTTTTTTAGAAGGTTAGAGGTCAGGGGAAGTGAAGAAAATAAGATAAAGGAGGAGTATACGAAATATAAAAAAAACTAGAACCATCATAAAAATACGGCTAGAAAATACGGGTGTGTGTGTGTATATATATATATATATATATATATATATATATATATATATATATACGGTCCGTATATCTCCAGCAAAAAATCACCCTCTTTACCTAAGGAAGTACGGACCGTATTCTAAAGTACCATCCGTATTTCCAATAAATGGTCTATATTTCTACTTCCCAAAATCAAACTTTGACAAAACGTATTCTCTTCGATTCGCTTATCCCCTAATCCTTCCAACGCATACCAAACATGATCTTAAAACTTCGTATACTCAAGATAAACACATCTAACCTAATAAAACCTCGAAGGTAATTCCACTCTCCAAATCTATAACCACCAACTCACAAGGTGATTAGCGAACAAAAGTACGGGCTATAACAGGGAATCAAGTCCAAGAACATGCTCCATCTCAGAAAGTGAGAAGATTCAGAGGCAAATGAACCGGCTCCGAACATGTTCCAGCTTACAGTCCTACTGAGAGTAGGATTTGTATTTTATGGTAAGCATTTCGCGGACAAGTTTACAGGATTTCTTGCCATATTTATCAAGATACTTCAGACTTCTACAAGGACAGTGAAGCAGCATTGAAAAGCAAGAATTCAAGTCAACTCAAACACTAACTCTAATTATGGGTCGTACCTAGTAGGGATTGAGCTCAGCCGACTTGAGGAAAATCTATAACTATAAATATTCAAGTCATGCCACAAAGAAAGTTCGCGCATCTACAAAAAGAGAAAATCAGAAGTTGAGCAAACATTGTCAAAGCAATAATTGAGAGAGTTATGATTACAGTAGTGCGACCTCGATACTACGAAGAAAATTAGAGAAGCTATTCTAGAGAGTTTATCTTTTATCGTTCTTGAGTCTAGAATTGTGTATTAGGTTGTTTGTCAAGTTGTACCTTTATCCGCTTTCATAAAAGCAATAATTGTAAGTATAATTATTAGTCAAATTCAACTCCAAGTTGGGATAACTTAGAGTGGTCTTACTAGTTTAGGGACATTAGCAAGATAGGAATTAGAAGTTAGTTCCTAGGTTACAGAGTTTGTAACTTGAATTTGCACAGGCTCATAGTTGTAGTGGAGTTTGGGAAATATCCTACAGAGGTGTAGGTCATAGTTTTTTCACCCTTGTGAGCCAAGTAGTATCCACATAAAATTATTGTGCCCTTACTTTACTATTTTTTAATGTTCCGTAAATGCTAGCTTGGAACAGGTAGAGTAACGTGTTCTATCCCATAGGCGAAAACCTAGTATTAATTAGGATAGAAAGTAGGTCGTGAAACACAACATAAATCTTTTGCTCACGTAATGATGTTTATAAACAAGAAGTTTGATAATCCAAGGTATTCGTATCTAAGTTTCAAAGCGAACAAGGTAAGTTTTGAAGTAAGGTACGTTCCAATTTCAAAAGGAGTTCCTTTCAGGCACTTTGTGGTACTTATGTCAGAGGTATTCTACTCATATTTGGCGTATTAATGTCATGCCTATGATTGAGATTTATGCTATATATTAGGATCTTATTCCTATTCTATGAGTTATGTCAGTCCCCTTCGCACCGAGTGACGCTTACATTCAAAGCCTAAGCCGTATTTTTATCTCACGTGTCTGTTGTGGTGATATAATAACATCTATATTTAAGTCTCAAAGTGTTCTGATGACGACAGTGAGGTCAGAGGGGAAATATAAGTCATGTTAAAGGAAGTCATCCTTACATGCTCAGGTGTGGATAACGATTTGAGCCCAAAGACATTGAGAAAAGAAGTAGAATGTTAATTTTATTCAAAAGCGGTTGAAGAGGGCGTAGAGATTTAGAAGTCAGTGTTGATCATTGGATATTCTTGAAAGTTTCGGCCATGAAAGGCGTAATGCAATTTTGGAAGAAAGGGAAGCTTAGTCCCAAATATGTTGGTCCATATAGGATCCTGAAGGATTGGTCAAGTATCTTATGTGCTTGAATTACCACAAAAGTTGGTTTCTGTAAACCCTGTATTTCATGTGTCCATGTTGGAAAGATCTGTGTGTCACGACCCAACCGGCCATGACCAGTACCCATCTAAATCCTAACGGGTGAACCAACATACATACCACCTAATCTATTCAATATGATTTTTAGATAAATCCAGCTAAACAATTATTACTTAATTAATAACAAAAGAACAAGTAAATCATGCCATAAATACTGTAGTAAGTGCGGAAGTTCTAGCTGTTACAATCCCCAAAATTTAAAAGTCATCGTACATGACTCTAAGCCAAAAACATGTCTAAGAACTGAAATCTACTTAATAAATATCCATAATGTCCAGAATAAGAAAAGACATCATAAGTAGAATATCTTCGGGCGGCCTGGCATGAGAAGAAACTCACCCTAAAATCTATCAGAAATTATCCTCCACGCTAGATGTGAGGACAAGTAGCAGTCTCTATCTCAAAATCTGCACTCAAAGAATGCAGCAAGGTAGTATCAGTACAAACATTATGTACCGGTAAGCATCATAGGCCGACTAAGATTAGCATCATGCATATCTTATGAAATCAATAAAATAAACAAGCCAGTCAATCATACACAAATATCAATACATCACAACAAGTCAACCACGGACAATCACAACAAATCACCAAATTGCCAAGAATCACACACACGTCAACCACAACGGAGATAAGTTTACCCCTATACCCCCACTCACTGTACACACATGCTATCTGATGTCATAGCTCAGTAGTCATGACCTGTAGGGGACCCATGGTGTCCATGTACCACTCGTTCCGGAACACTCCTCGGACTCGAGCACAACCTCCGCTCCGGAACGAACCTCGAACGCGGGATATAACAATAAATCTCTCATTTTCGGAACTATCCTCGGACCACGAGCCCATAATCTAGGCCACATGTGTGCCTTGTCATTCCTTTTATAGAACAGTGTTTCTTACCTTCTCAATATCCATATTCACCTCATCATTTCATGTCACAGTATCCTCGAGAAGACTATATTAGCTTTTCATCACAATACATCCACTGCAGATTAAATCACTCAGGAATAATGGCATGGAACCTACACAATATTCAATCACAAGCACATAGGAGCTTAACCACACAATATCATGTAATGAATACTAGACATGCTTTCTCCTAATGAAATCGCAGACATACATTCAACTAACCAAAGTCTAACTCAAGTAAACCGTAACCTACCTCGCAGTAAATGAAAATGCGTCACTCGCCACGACCTTTCCTTTCCTCAAAGCCTCAATATGTTCACGGTCTAGAAATAGAAAACTCAATGAGTCACATTGCTCAATTTGCAAATACCAAGGCAAGAAATATCCTTCCCTCTCCCCATTCTAAGGGTGGATGATTTTCTAGGTGATAGACAACCTATCAAAACCCCCTAATATTCACAAACCATCAATTTCTACCAGATTCTATCAAACATTCCCATTACAACAGTTTTCTATGGCAAAGACATCATTTCTATAGAACCCTAGGTCTCCAATCACTTAGTTTATGTCTCTAACTGTTCAATTTATGCTCAAGAGCAACTAACCAATGCATTTGGATGATAACTAAGCGATAATAATCATAACCCATAAGGTTTAGAAGGTTTATTAATGTTCTAGGGTTTCTATTTCAATTTCACCATGAAAGACCCATGGAGATGATTACAATAATGAAGGGGAAAGGAATGATAGAATGAAAAGCAATGGAACTTACCTCACAAGGTTGTCTAGCCCTAGCTTGAAAATTCTCTCTAAGTGTTTGTTGGGAAGTGTGTTGGGGTGTTATGAATGAGAAAATAAAACTAAGGCATTAAAAGCCCGGCTACTGCTTCCCGTCGACCGCTGCGGCGGTCACTACGCCTCTGCAGCGATCCCGCTATAGCGGCCAAGCCACCGCTGTAGCGATCACAAGAATAATCAGCTCACCGCTATAGCGGTCGCCACGCCGCTATAGCGGCATCGCTGTAGCGGGAAAAGGCCCGCCACAGCGGCCCCAAGAGAAATTGGCTGGCCGCTGGAAGCGGTCGACCCACTACTACAGCGGTACCGCTGCAGCGGTACTCCCACCGTTACAGCAGTGCATTTTGGGCAGTAACTCGGTTTTCTGTCCAGTTTTCCCCCCTATCACCCTACATTTCATCAAAGGCCTCAAAACACAACACAAAACATGCATACATATAAAAAAAACGCCCTATGAATCCACCCGCAGCCTCAGAATTCCCAATGGAGTCCTAAATTCCCATAACGACTGGAAGGGTCGTTACAGTGTGGGGGATCTGTCCCTTATAGTCCTTACTGCAAGTATAGGGGTTAAAGATAGCCTATCTAACGAAGAGATTCATGTGGCTATTCCTGATCGTCAAGTTTGCAAGTTCAGAACTAAGGAATTCGCTTCAGTAAAAGTGTTATGGAGGAACCAAAACGTTGAAAAGGCTACATGGGGAGCCGAAGAGGATATGAAGTCAATATATCCACACCTATTTTATGAACAAGCCGAAGATGTCTAAGATAATTACCTCACGTATCCACATTCCATATTGCGAAGTTCATGTTTCTACGGACTCATTTCTTATGTCACTATATCCATGTTTCTATGTAACTATGTTAATTCGGTACTCATGATTCATGGCATGCTCCTCATATTTATGTACTCATGTCATGTCCATGTTCACATCTCAATGACCATGTTATTCGTGTGTACGATTTCCCTTCTAAGTTCTACGCACACTACGCACGTTCATGATTTCAATGAGATATGAGGGATTCAGTTAACGAAAGATTTTTCCATACATGTTATGTACGACTATAAGAACCATGTTCACCATTCGAGGACGAATGATCCCAAGGGGTAGATAATGTAATACCTAGTACCATTGGGTTAGGTTTGAGCTTGTTAAAAGCATGTGGTTAGAATCGAACCTTAGTATTTAGTTGTGTACACATGTGAATTATAATTAAAAAGAGATGAGAGTGGTTAAAGTGGAGGAAAGTGGTTAAAGAAACTTCGTTAAGTCTAAAGACTTCTAGTCGTACTGTCGAATGTGAAAGGTATTGTTTTATTATGTCAAGAATGACGCGGACCATTAGAAATATCTAATAATTCTCAATATTATGAATATAATGTGCTTTGGTAATTGAGTTGCACGGGTAGCCTAAGGCCAAAACAAGATCAGAAGATCACATAAATTGAACTTTTCTAACTTTGCTTGCACAAGACTTCACTTCAAGCGAGTATAACCCCCTTATTAGTTGGGAATATGGGACAACTCCCTTGATTCAAGTTTAGCCCTTTGAAATAGCTTTCCATTCATATAAGAATAAAGTCAAACGGATCTCTGTACAAAATGTTGTGATCCTTTTAGGAAAAGGTCGCAAAGCATTCCGCCGAGCAGATATGCGACGCAAAGTGCAATATGACCCGCAAAACATAATATGCCCTCTGCATTTTGAACCAAATTTCAACCGTGAAATTGTCAACATTTTGTTTCAATATGCCTTACCATTTGTGGCTGCAAAGCGCAATATGCCCCAACATATTAAAACGCAGATCGCGCCCAACTTTCTCTAAGTCGCAGTTTTTTGAATTTTCATTCTCTTTTTCACTTTTCCAAGACATAGCACGATTTTATCTGATGTTATCCTTTCATCATACTCCCAAATCAAGGTAAGTCCCTCCTATGTATTTCAAATTAATTCTAACACTTATACATGAACTCTTAACAAGATTCTACGCTACAATCTTAAGGTTTCCAAGAAAATCCTTCTCAAAGGTTCAAGTGAAGGTTTTTAGGATTTCTTATTCAAAGTTCAGATTCTTCTTCGAATTTTAGAGCAATTAAGGTATGTAAGGCTTCTATCCCCATGTGGGAACATAGTTGTTCTTCCACACGCCTCGTTTAATTCATAAAAACCCTATTTCTTCTAAGAGTTAGGGAACGATGTCTGAGTTCATGATAAACCCTAGATACACGTCAATATATATATATATATATATATATATATACATGCTCAACTATGTTTCGGTTATTTGTTTTCATGAATTTCATTATGATTGTCATGAATCTGTCCGTAATCCACGTATGCTAATGTTTTTTTTGAATTCCATGTGTTCTCAGATACAAGTCATGAATCAACAGTATTCCATTCTATGGATTTTACATGTTTCCATGTCTCATACAAGTATGTATGTATGTGTGTGTGTGTGTGTGTGTATTCAATCATATTATATGAGTCATGTTATACAAGTCATGGGGATTTCTAATCAACCATGTTCATGTTCATGTTTTGAGAGTAGCACAGATTACTGAGAAGGTTTAATACCTAAAACTACATCTATCAACGTAGGATAAGGATCGCTTTACCTAGTTAGGACGATTTCTTCATGTTACCCTTTATG
This sequence comes from Lycium ferocissimum, assembly GCF_029784015.1. Classification (NCBI taxonomy): domain Eukaryota; kingdom Viridiplantae; phylum Streptophyta; class Magnoliopsida; order Solanales; family Solanaceae; genus Lycium; species Lycium ferocissimum. Next base: position 2,050,342 of record NC_081348.1, read on the forward strand.
GGATTTTTATTGATAAATCCATTCATGTCTCATACCCTGGCAAAGTATGAGATGGCTCAGCCGATCGAGTCAGAGGCCAGACGCCACATTCTCATGTGGTGGATTACATGTTGGTTTACTAATGCTCTCCCCACATGCAAGAATATTTATTCATGTTATTACATTCATATCAGGTTATACTCACGTTCATGTTCAGCTTCAACTTACAGTTTCAATTCAGTATTACTTTATGTATTCATGTTTATTGATTCGGAGTGTCCATTTCCCGAGCATCCTATGTTCACTTATTTCATTTAGTTGCTTTACATACGAATAGTATTCCAGAGTAATCACGTATCTTTTACCCAGGGCCTGTATTTCACGATGCAGGTTCAGATTTGCAGGACAACAGGACCGCACGTTAGGATCCACACGTGGTGAGCCCCACCTCATTCAGGGCGTTATCTTATCTTCATATTCATGTCATGTTAGGCAATCAGGGATGCTGCGGGCCTTGTCTCAGTAGCAATTTAGTATTCAGAGTCATGTTAGAGGTTTTATAAACTAGTTTAGTATGTCATGTTAGATATTTAGTCATGTATAGCCATATCGACTACGTTTATCATGTTTCAGACTATTTCCGCTAAGTACAGTATTTTTAGTATTATTAATTATATGCATCATTCAGATTTTAACTATTTAAATCATGTTTTAAATCATTTTCCATAATAGTATGTGCTTCATGTTGAGTTAGCAAACCATGTGGTTCACTCAGTCACATGCAGTCATGCACCGAGTGTCGTGTTAAGCCCAGGCCCTGATTCAGGGGGCGTGACATTTAAACCCATTTTCAACCTGCCCAAATCCAACCAAACCCACCCATTTACCACCACTAGCTATTCCTAAAGTCTCAACGTGATCAATCTTGACATCAAGTGGATCCACTTTTGGGCTTATCATGAGTCCTTATCTTTTTATTACTTTGTTGTTTCTTTTTCTATTTTCAAATCATGCTTTTAATGAAATCTTTGTCCATTAAAAATGTTTAATATGAACACTTTATTATGTGTTTAGGGGCTTAATTTGAACAATTTTAAGTCCTACTTATCTTTTAGTATTTAACAAATAAACAAAAAATAATTATCTCAAGAGCATTGACGTACAATTCAAGCCAATAAATGGAGGTGGAAATGGTGAGTGGAAGGTCGAGGGTTGGAGTGTGAGTGAGGGATGGAGAGCCGGAAGAAGAGTGGACAAGACAATGACAAGAATACTAGAGAAAATGGATGCACGACCTTGCACTACGAAGGTTCTAAAATGTTCCGAGTCGAGGGTGGGGGCGAAAACATGAGATTGATTAGGTGTTGGGCCAACACTATGCGTAAGACAAGCATTTAGGTAAAAGTAATTCCATACGTTATTAACATATTGACGATTCCGAAAAAAGACATTGCATGATTTTCGCTGTAAGTACAATATCCCAAGGCATTGCATAGCTAAGTTTAACCAATATATCATCCAAAGGCGAGTGAATTGGGACAAGTAGGGGCTGAGCTAGGTAGGATTGAGGGGTTCATCCGAGTCCCTTTCGGCGGAAAATTACACTGCGTATATAAGATTAAAGTTATTTTTATGTATACATAGTAGATGTTGAACCCCTTAACTTTTTAGCATATTTGCTTCTTCATATTTTTAAACCCCTTAATAAAAATTCTGCCTCCGCCATTAAGGACAAGGATGGTGTGGTGTAAGGGTGGGATGGAGGGTCGGGATTTGTGGCAGAGGTTGCGGGGGTGAAAGTGGGGGGTAAAGGTGTCAACTGTTCGCTAAGGTTGCGGACCGAAAGTGGGGGCGGGAGTAAGTAGTGTCAACCGTTCGGTTAACCGTATAATTGTTTACCGGTCCGGTTCCAATATTTTAGGAACCGGAACCGGTAAAACCGGAACCGGACCGGTTAAACCGGTGAAAATAAAAAATAAAAAAAATAAAAAAAAGGAAAGAGCCGTTGGGCCGCAGTGTCCGTTAATGGACCGTTGGCAACGGTCCATTTGCAAAAATGGTCGTTGCCAAACGGCCATTTTGTTAATTTTTGGCCCCCAAATTTTTTTTTTAACACTTTAACCCATCCCCCACCCCTATATAAACCCTTCTTCATTTTCATTTTAATTCACACCAATTCACTCTTCTTCATCTTTCTCTCAAATCTCAATCTCTCAATTATAATTATTTTGCAATAACTAGCCACAAAGTCTTATTATAGTTTCAACTTTCAATTATTAATTTTGCAATTATAATATTGTTGGTGGAGTTGGTGATTTTGCAACAATCAAGTAGCTTTGGTGGATTTGCAATTCTAGCCGCCTTGACTTTGTTGGAAATTAATCCGGCAATTTGGTACCTTCGTTCCAACTCTATCTTTATTTTTCGCAATTTAATTCTAGCAATTTAATTCTAGCAATTTAATTTACGCAATTTAATTTGTTGTAATTTATTTTCTTGTGATTTATTTGATTGTGATTTAAATTAATTCTATTTAATAATGTCAAAGAGATTAAGACGTGGTGCCGGTAGTAGTAGTCATATTGTTAGGGGTGCGCTTAATGAGGAAACATTTGTGGAAGAAACACCTAATTTAGGTATTGATGTTGGTGGAAATAATCCACTTTTAGGTCAGCGAGGCAATGCAACAACATTTTACCGACACTTTTAATGAAGACTTAAATGATGATGATGAAATACAACCCCCTGAAAATCCCATAGGAGATACATGTCCTGCACAATCACATGCACAAGACAAACCGCCTAGAACTCGTAAGCCAACAGCTAAAATTTGGAAATTTATGACTAAGAATAGCGAAAACCAATCAGCTACATGTAACATATGTGGACAAGTATTTAGTTTTAAGTAAGGAACCGGGTAAGTGATGGTGGAACGGTACACTAAATGCTCGATGTGAGAACCAAACATACGGATGCTTGGGGAGAGCAAACGGGTTCAAATGTGGGGGGGATTCAAATGACGATAGACCCACGAACCGGTAGAAATTTTAAGTATGACAAGAAAAAAGAACGCGTAGAAATAGCTAAAATGGTAGCTTATGATTGTTTACCATTTTCCTTTCCCTCGGGTTTGGGGTTTGTTACTTACATTCAACGTTGTTATAATCCGTTATTTGAGGGTATTCCTAGAAGTACTTGTAGAGCCGATGTTATAGATTTGTTTAAAAAATATAGATTTTATTTGCGCCACGTATTTAATTCTTTAAATTGTAATGTTTGTCTTACCGCCGATTAGGGTCTTAGTATTAACCATTTAGATTTTTTTGCTATTACATGTCATTGGGTTGATGACAATCAAGTTATGCAAAAAAGAATTATAGCTTTTTTATATGACGAAGGAAAAGGTCATCACGATGGAAAATTTTTAGCCGATTCAATGTCTACTATTATGAGATTTTTTAACATTTATAGAAAAACACTTTGTATTGCTTTAGATAATGCTTCTAATAATACAAAGGCAGTTGTTCTTTTAAAAGAGAAATAAACCCTCCTCTAAAAAATATTTTTCATGTAAGATGTAGTTGTCACATTTTAAATTTAATTGTTAAAGATGGTCTTGTGCATTTTGATGATTCTTCTCAAAAAGTTAGAAATGTCGCGTTTCTTTTTTTTTAATGCTAATAGGGGAAGAATTAGAGATTTTAAGAATGCTTGTGTGGAAAATAACCTTAGACCTAGGAAAATTCAAGTAGAAATTGAGACTAGGTGGAACTACACTTACATTATGCTACAACAAGCATATGAGTATAGGATTCCCATACAACAAGTTCACAACAAATATAATATCGATAGTCAGATTGGTTAACTTTTATGCATTGGGAAGATGTTAAAGAATGTATTGAACTCTTAGAAATTTTTTATAATGCAACTCTTGCTTTTTCTAGACAATTTTATCCCACGATAACCGGAATTTTAGCCTACTTAGCGGAAATAGCTAGAGTTTTACAAGAGTATAAACATAAACCCGGTTATCAAGCGGCTATTTTTGAAATGATAATCAAATTTAAGAAGTATTTTTTCCCATCCCAACTTTATTTATATTGGGTTCCCTTTTAAATCCTTGTTTAAAACTCGTTTTATACTAAAAATTTGGTTAGTCAAATTTATACATTTTTAGAAATTGAAAAGGAGTTCAACCATCTTTATTTCAAGCCGAACTCGCTATTGATGAAGAGTTTAGAAAAGTTTTTACTCATTATTCTAGTTTGGAAGAACGTGCAACACCCGTTGCTCCACGCCCTACTACTTCTCAAAGTAGCAAAAAGGGCTTGTCGGGTTTAAAAGTTTTACATTCACCAACTTCTTCTTCTACCGCAAACTTTGATGAATAGAACTTTTATTTGATGCACCCAAATGTAGATATCAACCAATCGGATGAGGTGGACGTCTTAGCATGGTGGAAGAAGTACAAGGCAAGCTATCCGGTACTTTCAAGAATGGCTCGAGATATCCTTACGGTTCAAGTATCAACCGTGGCTTCGGAGAGCGCATTTAGCCAAGGAAGACAGCAATGGAGACCATAGACATTCATTATCCGGCTTTAGCTTGCAAGTACTAGTGTGCATTCGAGATTGGATTAGATCGGGAGCGACGCAACCAAAACTCGAAGCCGGAGGAAGGCGAAGAGGAAGAAATTGAAGATTTGATAGTGGACCGGACGACCAAATGAAGACTTTGAAGATATTTCCATGACCGAATATGATGTGGGGGAAATTAACGAAATGGTTCAAAATTGGTGATTTTATTATTCTACTATTTTTGTACAACTCATGTATTATTTGCAAGTTAAAAAAAAATACAACTTGCAAATAAATGTTATCCAAGAATGAATAAAAATATGGCTCATTGAGCTTACTTTATTTACTTGTGTTCATATTTTTACTTTTATTAAGTTACTTATAGTATATAAGTAAGTATATATAGTATATATATTAAGTTATACATATATTTAGTATATATATTAAGTATATATAGTATATATGTATATATAGTATATATATTAAGTTATACCTATATATAAGTATATATAGTATATATATATATATATATAGTTATACACATATTTAGTATATATATTAAGTATATATAGTATATATAGTATATATGTATATATATTAAGTTATACATATATTTAGTATATATATTAATATATATATATATATAGTATATATGTATATATAGTATATATATTAAGTATATATGTATATATAAGTATATATAGTATATAGTACATATATATATATTATAAGTATATTTAGTATATATATTAAGTATATATATATATATGTATATATATTAAGTTATACATATATTTAGTATATATATTAAGTATATATATATATATATATATAGTATATATATTAAGTTATACTTATATATAAGTATATATAGTATATAGTACATATATATATAGTTATACACATATTTAGTATATATATTAAGTATATATAGTATATATGTATATATATATATATAAGTTATACATATATTTAGTATATATATTAAGTTATACATATATATAGTATATATATTAAGTTATACATATATATAAGTATATATAGTATATAAGTATATATACTATATATATTAAGTTATATATATATATAAGTATATGTAAGTTATACATATATATGTATACGAAAAACACTATTCCGTATTCGACTGGTCGTTAGGTCAGTAAGTAAATATTTAAACTTTAATTATAAAGTTGTATAACATATGTAAATATACCTACAATATACAAATAAATACTATAATATATATCTATATATAATACAAAAAACAAAAAAAAATATATTTTAAACACTCCAAACCGACCGTCTTGCTTTGGAGTTTAAACCGGTAAACCGAACCGCAAGTCGGTTCGGCTTTTTAACCGGAACCGGCCGGTTCCTTAACCGGTTCCATAACCGGTTCCGGTTGGAACCGGTTGCCACCTTTAGGTGGGAGTGGAGAGGAAATAGTATTTACTTGTACAATTTATTTTCTCTGAGGTCTACGGCTACAACAAGAAGAAGTCATTTTATTTTATTAACATAAAAAACACTTGAGGCTATTTTTACAAAAACCAAATATGAAGAAGCTTTGATTCCTTCCATGTTCCACCCAAACGAGGAGAGAGGCAAAGTCGACTCTGGTCATCTCCTTGCCTTTCTATTTCACTTCTGTATATCTCAAAAAACATCTGCAGTTGTCAACAATTTCTTTCTCATTTTCTAACATTATGATCTTCGTGGGTGGTGCTCCTTTATGTACAGATGATTCTTCTTCTTCTTCTTCTCAGGTATCTTCAACCTTATTAACTCTCAGGTTTAGCTCCAATCTTAATTGTGGGTTGCTCCATATGCAACTAATCCCTTTCTACCCTAGATAATGTGTCTACTCCAATATATGCTTGATTTGTAGTAATGCTGTTGCACTCTAATCTTTAAAGACTCCGCCTTTCTCCCTTTTGGTTGGGTTAAATTTGTTCATCTGCGCTAAGTTGATAGATTATTATTTTTTAATTCTTTGGCCGTAGAATTGATGTGGCTGCACAGAAGAAAAAAAGTAATAGTAAATGTTATTAATGTTGGGCAAAAAAAGTGCCCGCGTACAAGATGTATACCAAAAAGTGAAAAACCTACACTTTGTGTTGTTTTTCCTAATATGTACATTACACCAACTGTTTGATTTGGATTGTAGCACCTGACTTGGTAAGTTCTTTTGTTCTAGTTTGTTTAATCAGTTTCATCAATTACAATCACTGCTTGCTTATTGTACTAAATGTTTCTGTAGTAATCCTTGAGCTAATTTTATTACTTTTGAAGAAGACTGATAATCTTATCAATTACTATTTATATGAAACTATCATAGTCAATTTCAACCTATCAAACAATAAATCATAGGCAATTTTATAATCCGATCAAATAGTCGGAAAAGGGGCAGACAGTATTTATCACAGGCAAATAATTTTGGAGATGCATAACTGATGATCCCTTTACCAATTCAAAAAAAAAGGGCAGCCCGGTGCACTACGCTCCCGCTATGCGCGGGGTCCGGCGAAGGGCCGGACAATTCCTTTACCAATTTAAATTGATTAAATACATCTGAGGAGGTTGCTTCAAGTGACTCCTATTGACTTACCGAGAGAGTCTTCGTCAATCGTCATATTGAATCCTGAAATCTCATTGTGTCATTCTTTATCTCTGCAAGGATAGAAAGTCTTGTTTTCTGTTTCTATCTAGCTACTTAATGAGAACATCTTGATATGAACAGGGACATGACATCCTGACGGATTTGATGAAGCATCCTGTTCTGGCATCTGCTTCGTCATCATTTAATGAGGTTGCCGAAAGGAAGTTCTCTGTTTCTAAAGACTGTAATTCGAGCATATCAAGACGTAATAGATGCGTTTACATTTTCCAGAGAGAATATGCAACTGTGGATCCTGCATTTGTCGATGTATGTTCATCCTTTCTTTAATAATCCTGCTGAAGTGAAATCTGGCCTTGTTTCTTGTTTCCAATTTGGATTTCTTCCTTATTTTCATAGTGAGACATGTAGTTTCTCTTGAATGTATTCCTCCTTTGGAAGTGCTCTTCAAGGGTCATTTATATAAACACAATTCTAAGTTACTGAAAGCGGTTGCAATCTCTGTTTCTATTTATGCTGAGGCGCACATCTTTTGACCATTCCCTTTCTCATATAATGTTGAGCTACTTCAGTACCTAAAATATTGTGAGCAACTTTTTCAAGATTTTCCATTTGTCTGCTGTTCTGTTCTAAAAAATTTCCTATGTTCTTGAACGAAGGTGGTTGGCACGGATGAGGCAACAACTTGTGTGGGCCTTTTCATAAGGAACCAAAAAAGTGGAATGTAAGATAACCATTTAGACAAAAGACGTCGCTAATTTGCATTCAGGTGCATAATTCTAACTATTGTGATTGTGACTTCACTACAGGACATCTGTTGCTCACTTGGATTCACCCGATGTTGTTGATATTGGCCTAGCCCAGATGTTGGCTTTTGTTGTCAATCAAAGCTCTGATGCCATGTTGGATGTATTCTTCCGTAATCCTTTATGTTTAACAACACTAGTAACGAGCTTTTTTACCATGGATGCTGACATTGGAAGTGTATAATATGCAGGTTCATCTAATTGGTGGTTTTGATGATGCCTCACCTAAAGTAAGGCCAAGACCCTTCTTTTTCTTTGGTTTTCACAGAGATAGTGAGTCATTTAGAGACTAGATAATGAAGCTGAATTTGTTGGGCTTTTTGTGCAGCATGTTAATGGTATCACAAAAGGTCACGAAGAGTTGGAAGGCTATTCCTTTCCTTTGTGTAAGAAAATAGTTGACAGCCTGGCAAAGAGTAATATGAAGTTCCAGATTCACACTCTCCATGTTCTTGGGCACAATACAAGACGAGATTCTGAAGGAAATGCATACCCCATCTTCACTGGTTTCTTGGTAAGCTGCATTTTCTATGTCATATTATTTTATACCATTGATTATCACAGAACAAGGGAGGAAAAGCTTAGTGGTAAAAGTCCTCCGCGCAATCTTTAAGGTTGGGGGTTTGAATCACCAATGGAGTAAAGTGGGTCTGTCACTATTCGGCTCCTGAGTAGGGGAGTTTGCCATTGCAGAAAAAAATAAAATAGCCTTTATTATACCTTCGTTGCAGTTCAACATTCCAAGTTCCAATACCGCTTCTGAGCTACTAGATAAATCATGTATGTATTCTGAATTCTTTTTGGCTGTAGACATAACTCGTGAGGTATCTCTAAGAAATCGAAGTACCTTAGACGTACTGGTCAAAACCTGCATCCAGTCTTTGAGTTAAAGACAATACATCTGTGTGACTTTTCAGAAGTTGTGAGATTCATTTCTTTTCGAGGAGCAAGCTGTCTAATGGAAGTTGTTCCGTAGTTAAATCTCCTTTATATGACTCTATAGTAAAGTGATCTCCAGTTTTTGGAAAGGGAAGTCAACTCTTGACTTAGTGCCTGTGACAGCCAGACGTGGATTCTGGATTTGGACGGAAGAAGCATAAGATATATTCCAGTTGGTGCCATTACTTGAAATTAATAAGCGTTAGGGGTCAAAAAACACACCTCAAGTATCACCATTTTTTGAGTTTCTTACCTGCACTATCAGGTGTGAGAGTTTCCTACTTAAACTATAACCAACTGAACTATCATCAACTAGTTTGCAAAACACACCTCATTAAAAGTGAACAACTGATAGTTGAGGTGTGTTTTGCAAACTAATTGGTGATAGTTTAGGTAGGATACTCTCACATCTGATAGTTCAGGTAGGAAACTCAAAAAAGGCGATACTCGAGGTGTGCTTTTGACCATTACGTCACTCTAGGAGCATAAGACTTTTGGATTCTACTTCGAATAAATGAACTGTTGACTTTTCCTACGCCAAGTCTATGGCTATCATATCAATTGAATTCATGAAACGAAATGGCCATACATAGAGCGAGCTGAATTGGATGAAGTTGAGCTGCTTGCTTGGTTTTTTCTTTTGGCTTTGTATATCTATTGGTGCTTGATGCTCAGCGTTAACGTCTGTAATCAGCAGTCAATCTGTTTGACACTCCTGACTTTTTGTACAACTGTGAATAACGTCTGTCGTCTAATTAGGTCGGGGATTTTATCTAATGAATTGGAGACTGGTAGGTGTATCTATCTTAGTGAAATATATGCTTAAACGTTCAGATCTACATTTGCAAATTCTTGACTTATCTTCCAAATTTGCAGTGAAGTAACGAGTGTGAGGTTTGCATTTTACTTATTATCCTGCTATCTCTTTGCCCTGATTCTGCTTAGTATTTGCGAAAAGTGGGAGCAGAAAAAGAGATTGCAGACTTAGGTCAAGATGCTCAGTGTTCAAATTCAGTCCTCAAATGTCTGGAATGGAAATTCTTGGTCCTTAATAGTGAAGGATGCTAATCGAGTGGTTGGCTTGGTATTCATGATGCATCAAAGGGAGAGAATTGCGACTACTAACATGGTTTTGGAAGGCACATACACAGAGATGGAAAGTAAATATCAATTGCCGTGACAAGGAGTTATTGGGTTTTCATTTCATTACTAAATGGCATGGTTGAAAACAGGCAGGCGATTATGAATTATTTACAAATTCTCTGTCTGCCTTGAGTCAATCAGCTGATTATCAATAATTTCTGGTTCTCCTTGACATAAACGATTGTTTGAGCATGATTTGCTCAGTATACTGCAGATCTTCTTAGAGTAAAGATTCTTACTTTTTTCAAATTCATTTGCTTAGATGGAAACTGCCACTGGGTCTATTGTACCAGCAAACTTTGACGCAACAACAAGATGTCCCGATGAAGTTGTTAGGAGAATACGAGTGACTGCATCTTTTGAGGACCCTCATTGGGATGGAAGATTACTAGAGACATATGATACTCACACTGACCAATTTGTGATTGCTCCATGCACTTGGTAAAACTGCTTACTTTGGATTCTTTATTTACTATTTTACTACTTTTCAACATTAATTCGTGGTGTTTATATTTCTTATCCTGTCATGTCAATTCACCAGTTTTTATATTTTTTTTAGCAGGATATCATTTCTCAGTTTGTTGTCTTAATTCCCTGAATTTGTCATCTAAATTTCCTTCTGATTTTTTCAATTTGGTTAAGATGAATGGTGAGAGCAATTTATAGATTCATAATCATACTAACTGAGACACTAGTGAGCTAGCAAGAACTTAACTACATTGGAAGAAAAGATTTTGAATTAACTAACAATTGATAGAACCTAGGTAAGTGTTACACATTTTTTTGTTTTGCTTTGCCACTTAAGCTAGGCCTCTTTGATGTTTTAAATATATCTCTTAATGAACTCCTTTTTTTTTTTTTGGGTATCATAGGAGCATGCGTAAGCTGCGTATTGCCCTCATGCTACAGAATTTATCTGACCAGGAAATCCTTCTTACGTGTTCCACCTCTCCTTCTGCCGAGGCTCCAGATTTCGTTGATAGCCAAAGAAGGTACTACAATAGTTCCACAATAATGGCACCCTAGTTCCTTCCCTGGGTTCACTGACATGTCAGCGGGCTATCCATGTGAGACATCATTTTAATAATTTCTTTCTATAGGCAGTGGGACTATCTCATTCAACACCCAGATTGGAGTGAAACATTCCCTTTCAACCAGCCACGTATATTTCGAAGGACAGAAGATAAGAGTTGGGTGAGGCACCAAGCAAAATTTAGCAGCCCATCTTATGCATACGCTGATTAAGTTCCTTTCGTTCAAGGGGAAGGGGAAGTTGGCGCATGTTTTGTGGTAAGTACTTTTGTTTCTCTTAGGGCTGTTCGGTACAACTGAAAGGGGAAAAAGCACTTATTAACTTCCCGATTTCCTTCCATCTTCAAAGGGGCTAAAAAGCTGAAGGGTGATATCACCCTCTCCAACTATTGCAGGTTAAAGCAGTTTTTTGAACACCCCTGCTTCTGTGGGAAAGGATAGGAGTCATAGCTAAGACTTTCCACTTAATGCTCTATTGATGAATAAAAGCTTGAAATAATTTGGGAGTTTCTTTACTGGATTTTCCTAATAGATTGTTTCACAGGATAAAGGTAGCAGTGAATAACTAAGAATTCCGTTCGCATGCTCCATTGATGAGCCAAAACTTGAAATGATTGGCAATATTCTTGTTAGGTTGTCTTATTAATTGTTTTATACAATAATCGGTTTTCAGGTAGTATCATGTGATCCGGAACTAAAAGGAAGGGAGAATCACCATTGCAAAGTGAAAATCTAAATATATGAAAAGCCTAGAAGAACCAAATTTTATTACCCCCTCCAATTTATTTTGTTTAAAGTACAAGGGTCGAACTATTTGATTTTTTATGTGAATTCGGACATGAGTCTTCACAATTTTCAAATAAAATTTATAATTTATAAATTACATCAAAGTACTATAATTACAGTAGTAAATAATTTTCAAGAATTGTCAAAAAAGACCACTTTGACTTTCCAAATAGCACTAGTGCCACATAAAGTGGAATAAAAGGGATACAATTGTACGAGATATTCAACATGGATAAAATGTTAGCCTGAGCTTCATAGTGTGCCTTTTATTCTGTTAATTAAGTCAGTAGATACTGTTTACCTGAAATTATTATATTAGAAGTAGGGGTGTACGAAGCAAACCGACAAACCGCATCAAATCGATAATCCGAATCAAAACAAGAAAAAAACCTGGCTAGTGGATTGGTTTGACTTGGTTTGGTTTTAAAAAGAAAAATCGGAACACTATTGGTATGGTTTGGTTTCAATTAAAAAAAGTCAAACCGAATAAAATCAACCCAACATTGCATTTATAAAATTTCAAACATATTTTATACATAAAAATATTTATTTAACGTAATTTATAAATGTTTCTTTAACTTTTTCATAGTTTTTTGTCTTTTAACATATTATTTCAAGTTTGGAATTAGAATTTTGAAGATCCAATAAGTTTTATAGCCCAATGATATTAGTAACTCAAATGAAACTCAACAAAAATCAAATCAATACTAATGCTAATAAAAGTAATTCATATCTAACACTGGAATGACAATAATGTTGATATCTATTCTTTAGTTTTATATTAATTTAGAAAGTGAAAATACATAACTTAATTTTTTTCCTTTAATATCTAGTCATGTAATTAATACTTATTAGCCGTATTTATTTTAGCATGACTTAGTACTTTTAGATTATGATCATTTTCTATGTGCGTTATAAATTAGTCGTATTCAATGTAGCATGACTTAGTACTTTTAGATTATGATCATTTTATTTTATGCAATTTCATTAATTTTTTTCGTTGAATATTTTAGTACAATGTCATCTCTCATCTCACATTTTGTGTTATTTTCTTAATAAATATCTTAATTAGATAGTCGTATCTTACTAGGACTACAGAAATATTTGAAGTACAAGTTATATGTCTTGTATGAAGGCTTTACCGGAAAAAACCCGAGGTTGAAAAATCCGACTTTTGTTGATTTGATTTGGTTTATAGATTTAAAAACCCAATGCAATAGATTTGGTTTGGTCTTTAAAAAATCTGAATCAACCTGATCCATATACACCCCTAATTAGAAGAATGGGTGTTGATCCTAGGATCGACATGGCTGTTAAATGTCATAGAATTTAGAATGAATGGTAGTTTTGAGTTTTGAATCATTTTCTTGCTTAGGAAGGCTGCTTTATTATTTGTACATTGACAACTTCGGCAAAAGTCTACCCTTTGATAATGTAATCGTTACGTGTTCAAGGCAATCATTTCACGCGGGGCCTACTGAACAACTATTTTATACTCCCTCCGTTTCAATTTATATGAACCTATTTGATTGGGCACGAAGTTTAAGAAAATAGAGAAGCTTTTAAACATGTGGTGTTAGATGAGTCACATATATTTTGTGTGGCTATAAATTATTGCATAAAGGTAAATTGTTTTTAAATATAGAAATATGTCATTCTTTTTAACACGAACAAATAAAGAAATACGTTCACATAAATTGAAACAGGAGGAGTATCTTCATTGCACTTGTTAGGTTGTGTCTTGGATTTACGTTAATAGCTTATGTGAAGTACTGTGTTTTGCTACTCCCTTATGGTAATGTTTGTACTTTGTAGCTTCTATATGTACTCTAAAATAAATACTACACAATTGTTATATAATTAAAAAAGTATTAATTATTTTTTCTTAATTTACTTCATTTAGATAAGCGTATTTTTACATAATTTAGAAATCATATTAAATAAATACTATTAAGTAATTTCATAAAAACATCTCTTATTTTTTAGGGGTAAGTAAATTTTTTTAAAAGATTTGCCCAAACTAAAAACACCATATAATATGGACGGGAAGGAATATTAACATGATTTATATAGAATTCCAGGTGCCATTTTTGTGGGGTTCTCTTATGATTAAGCCGTTTAATACCGTTGATGAAAAGTACGTATTAAGATTTAAGAAAATGACGTTTGTTTACTGACTATAATATTTATATTCTAAAAAATCTTAGATGCGTTTTAAACTAACCTTGAGTAGAATTATTTTTCAATGACTTAATTTTCAATTACAAAAATCAAATAACTAAAATAATTTTGATTAACTAAGATTATTATTCAGTTACATGGCTATTGTATTCCATTGTTATGTTTAGATATGAAGTATATACAACTTCCTACACTTATGGATATCATTTATGGGTTTGGATGATTAATAGTGTCACAGGGGCGCTGTTCACTTTTAAAAGTTTCAAACCCCATTATACTACAATGAAATTTCACATGATTGTCATTATTATTTTTTATCCATTTGATACTTTAGGGGTTGAAATTATTTACTGTTGAAGTCGTGATTTTCTCAACTATATATCTTTTCTTAAACATGGCATATTTTTACTATATATGTGGGTTGTGGCTCTTTTGTTAAAAAAAAAAAAAAAAAAAAAAAAAAAAAAAAAAGTAAGTTAATTTTGGCGAGCACACTCTTGAAAGAGTTAAGGGGTCGTTTGATTGTTGGTTAGAAATGGAGTTATTCATGTAATTAAACTAGCACAACTAATATCATGTTTGATAGTGTTTAGTTGTTTTGTATAAAATTTAGCACACCATACTATGTTTACTTACCATTTTATAATCCCACATAAGTAAAACATGTATAAGTTATGAGTCAATTTATGTATTATTCTATCCAGAGTAGAGGATGGAATAACTCATACATAAATAACTAACCTTTGCATAATTAATCGCAGGATAACTCTAATCAACAACCAAACCAAACGACCCCTGACTGTTTCAGTACAAAAATTCAATCAATCTTTATGGTTACTTAAGTAACTGATCCCATCTCATTGAAGCCTTCATATCATATCTCTGCATAGAAGCATCAAAGATTACCTTAATAAAACAGAACAAGGAAAATACTCTAAAATCAAATATCACATACGTAGTTAGTAAATAAAAAGTTAAAATTAAAAACGCAGATTAATATTATAATTAGAAAATGCTGTAAATTTAACAGGAAGACTTAAATTGTTGGGCACGGGTTAGCACGGGCCACCGGCATCTAGTTCAAGAGCTATTCATAGCTACTACGTATGGAATGAGTGAACAAAGGATACAAACGGGGATTCCTCTGAACTCTTTTAGCATTTCTTAATTTTGAAACTAATTATTCTAAAGCAGCAGTAAGAAGATCCTATCAAAGGACTTACATAATAATACACTAATACAACACAGACAATTCCTTTCAATGTTTATCATTGTACCATCTCCTAATGGCAAACAATATTTTTGCTAATACCCAGTATGAGTACTATGAGATCAAGCCAATGACTTCTGCAACTCCTTGGGCCCATGAGCAAAATGGCATGGGCATTTTGGAGGATTGGCCTTCACCGTCTTTAATTTTTACCCCTCAAATCAGTGGTCTTTAATTTTCGTCCTCCACTAAAAGCCCTTTGGTTCAGGGTTCGTACCCCAACTTAGTTAAAAATTAAAAAAAAAAAATCACAAGGCATAAGTTGGGTTTCAAACTCTGTCTTAAGGCAAAAAAAAAAAAAAAAGTTGCTGGAATTTTGCAAACCTCTGCTTTAAGGCCTAACTTTTAAGGCTTAATTTTGGATAAAAGTTTGCCTTGCGCATAAGTTGTGGTCCAACTTATGCTTTGTGAATCCCAACTTCTGTCCTGCGAATCCCAACTTATGTCTTGTGATTTATTTTTATTTTTTTGACGGAGCCTGGGTTCTAACTCAGGACCTCTGGGTGTTAAGCGAAGGGCAACTATTAAAGACCACTAATTTGAGGGACAAAAATTAAAGACCACCCCAAAAGAAAGATAATCCGCGCAAAAAAATGAAATGGCATTTCTCTCCAAATATGCATAAGCCTTTTGAAAAATTCGCACGCATCTTTGTTTTAAATGGGCCAGCGGGACCCTGAGCAAATGGCACAGCATTTGTTAGCCCGCTTGTAGATGTACCAATACAATTTGCGCGATTGTCCTTATTTGGGGGTGGTCTTTAATTTTTTTGTCCCTCAAATTGTTGGTCTTTAATTTTTGTCCTTTGTCTAATACGTCGAGGTTCGAACGCGGGTTAGTCAAAAATAAAAATCGCAAGACAGATTTTCATAGCAAAATTAGGCCTATTCGGGGAAAAGTTAGGCCTGAAAGCAAACTTTTGGCCAAAAATAGGCCTTAAGGCAAACCTTTGCCTTATGGCCCAACTTTGGGCAATTTGCAAGATTGTCCTTTTTTGGGGGTGGTATTTAATTTTTGTCCCTCAAATTGCTGATCTTTAATTTTTGGCCTTCGCCTAAAATAGTCCGAGGTTCTGGGTTCGAACCCCGGCTTGTCATAAAAATTAAAAAAAAAAAATTGCAAGGCAAGGCTTCACGAAAAAGTTTGGCTTATGCGGCAGACTTTTAGTTATGCCTTAAGGCAACGTTTGCCGCATAAGGCAGACTTTAGTAATGCCTTAAGGCAAACTCCGCAGCATAAGACAGACTTTTTGCAAAGCCTTCCCTGCGATTTTTTTTTTTTTTTACTGAGTTGAGTTTGAACCTAGAACCTCAGGGTATTTTCGACCACCTTTTTAAGCGAAGGACAAAAATTAAAAACCAGCAATTTGAGGGACAAAAATCCGCGCTAAAATTTGAACTTTTGCTCAAAATTAGGCCTATTCGGGCAAAAGTTAAGCCTTAAGGCTTAAGACAAACTTTTGCCCAAAACTAGGCCTTCAGGTAAATCTCTGACTCAAGGCCTAACTTTTGCCCAAATAGGCCTAATTTTGGGCAAATGTTAGGCCATAAGGCAGAGGTTTCGCGAAAAGCCTTGCCTTGCGAATTTTTTTTTCTTTTTTTTTGACTGAGCGGGGGTTCGAACTCAAAACTTCGAGGTATTTTCGGCCACTTTTTTAAGCGAAGGGCAAAAATTAAAGACCACTGCGTTTGAAGGGCAATCTGCGCAAAAAAAAATGTTCGATATGAGCTCTCGTATCATGGCACTGGCCTAATTAATCTGAACAAAGGTTCCTTGAAGCTCAACATTTCTTTTGTTAGTCTCCATTTCGTGCTCCTTTATAAAGAGCTTGACACCAGTAAGCCGACATATCTGTTTTGAATTCAGACCATTCTTCCCTATGATGTGTTCCAGCAAGAGATGCATCTATACAGATGGTAGTGGTTGCAGATGCTCCGAAGTTTGTTCCAGCTAGACCAGGCTGGGACGGTTCAGGGTACCCGGAGAACCCACTCAGAGGTTCTTTGACTTGGAAATCATCATACGCCGGACTCACTTGCTTCCCAATCTCCATCTCACTATGAGCAAAGTGGCACTCAGAGGGTATTTGGATTGACTTATAAGTAGCTTATAAGCTAAAAGCTTTTTGGAATGCCCAACTTTTGGCTTTTAGCTTATTTTTCTACTTTTTTTGGCTTAAACGTGAGTGCTTAAAAGCACTTTTTGTCTTGCCCAAACACCATAAAAAGTAGAAAAAGCCAAAAAACACTGGCTGTGTAGCCAGGAATATAATGAAGAAAGCGTCATCCCTCCCCAAACGAGCATCCAGAAGTGTTGCACCACATTGCGAGAATGATTGTTAGCATCAGAGCAACTGAGCAACAACATGCAACCAAAGAGACAGCCAAATGAAGCTGAGGACAAACAACAATTTGGTGTGAATATTACTTTTCTCCCTTCTTGTTTTGCAAGTTCATAACATCGTTCCAGCAAACACTACCTACTACTCCTTACATTGAGTGATTGCTATTAAGATATCATCATGACACTGGAAAGAAGATATTAATTTTTGAAATAAGATTACCACCTTAAAAAATCCGTCTGTCCAACAAGAACTTATCAGCGAGAGATTATTGAAAACTACTATATCAAGTAATACTGCTAAAAAGATTTATCGCTAAACAGTGACCACGAGAATATCAAATGAGTTTACTACATAAATGTAAGGCATGATGCATGAGAAACCAACACCAGAATCATTAATTTAGATGCCAGCTAAACCAGCTCATTGATCAACTGATTTTTGATTATTTGAAATTAGAAAAGAAAGTACATGAGGAACTTAAGTCTGAACTAAATTGATGAATTTACCAGGTTCATTCTTCCTCCACATCAACTTCTTGATGCTAAACAGTTCGATTTCAAAAAATCAATCAGATCTTTTAATCAATGCAAAGGCGAGTTAAAATTACAACATTAAATGAAGGATAGTCAAGTACAGCCAAAAGTTATAATGCTACCAAGTTTGCATGATTGGCATATACATATGATTTAAGAAATGTTTGGTGTTAGTTGTCATATATAGGTCCAACAGCAGCAGCAACAATGACGACGTCCAAATCATAACCTCAACCTAGTTAATGTCGGCTATATGAAACTTTTATATCAATTCCGTTAGGAACAATTTTATTTCAAATTTTATCTGTTCTCTCAAAGCTATCTTTTTTTTATTTTTTATTTTTTTATATATATATAGGTAAAAAGTCCTCAATTATTTTTAAGGAGAAGGGTCAAAAATGCCCGTAATGTATTAGAAATAATTCAAAAATGGTCTCCTTCCACCTATTGGATAAAAAATACCCTTCCTTCCACCTATTTGGATAAAAAATGCCCTTAACGTTGATTTCGTTATCGAGAGGAACTGAGGGTATTTTGGGTTAGGATTTTGTGTATAGCTATAGGTCAATTAGTATGTTTTTGAAATTAAAAAAAAAAAAAGAAAAAAAAAAGGGCTGCTCGGTGCACAAAGCATCCGCTTTAGCGGGTCCAGGGAAGGGCCGTTGAGATCTTATATCAAGTGTTTGTATACAAACTGATTAAAACTTAAGACACTTTTTTAAAACCCCAAAAATTAAGCTAACGATGGTAAATATTATCCTGCTTTTTTACCTATAGAAAAAAGGAAAATTACAACCAAATACCATTCGGCCATCTAGTTTACAAAATATGTACACAGTGTATAGGCAATGTATAGTTTATACTAAATATGCATATACTATACATACATATACATGTAATATACATACCTATACGCTACTTATACAGCCGAAGTGTATAGACAGTGTATGCTTTGGCCATATTTGGTAAATTAGATGGTCGAAGGGTATATTTATGTAAGTATCCCTAGAAAAAAAATCCATTATCACTTTTGCACTAGCCCGGCCCACAAACATTGGCCAGACTTTCAGCCCAACCCAACAAAACTAACAGCTCCCTCATTCAGTCATTTGTAATCTTATGCAAATATGTTTCACGATACCACATTTTGAAGTAGATTCCCTAAAAAGTCACACATATATTGAGAATTTTTTCTCTAATATCACTTTTATTTCTTTTAGGACTAGAATATCACCCAACTTTCACTATTTTCCTCAGAATATACTAAACACACAAAACCTTCGTTCTCTCCTAATTGGCATGCCACATCACATGAAATTCTATTTTTTAATGATAAATTAATTTAACTCAATGCGAACCCATTTTAACCAACCAACCCATATCTTATACCCATTTAACCCATCAAACAAGCGTAGCTTATAGAAAACATAATCAAACACCTAAAATTAGACGCGCTCTTACCACTGAACCAAAGCCTGGGGACAGACTGAACCTATTATTAATAGATAACTTTGTATCAATTTAAAGCTTAAAGCTGACTGAAATTACTTAATTGAGTGCGATTTTAAACTGTGAGCCTTTGGTGGTAAATAGCATTAGTGGATCTAAAGTTTTTATTCATAACGGTAATACGTTAGTGTCCGAGTCAGTTTACAAGTGCATGACTAATGTCTGACTGCTACCTTCCACTAACATAAATATAAGGTAGTAATTCTTCACACAAAATTTGGGCAAATGGGAGAATTCACCTACCGTCGTTTCGGATGGAATTTGAACCGTAATTTTCAAGATTGCCATTCCAATTCTTTGATAGTTTAGTCACCCCTAGGGGGTTGGGACTATGTTTTTTAATGACCCTCTTTCTAATGTTGGTTCTTTAGATCACATAATCAATCTACCCTTGGTTATAAGCTAATCCCATTTTACTGTTATTGCTGTTACTCAAATCTTCTAAAAGACTCAGGGGCCCTGCCACTGGCAAGTCCAAGTAGCATCAGAAATTAAATAGAAACTGTTTGGAAGAAAAGCAGCAATATAGGAAAGAAAACAGCAAGAAAATGAAGGGGAGGTATGAAATATTTCTCTCTTTAACAGGCAGTGTGTATTGCCTTTCCTAAAGGTCCAAGTACTCTTGTTTCAAGGAACAGACAGTAGTAGTCAATAGAAGCACAAGCTTGTATGAATTTAGCAGACCTGACTTTTGTTTTGTATAAGTTACACTTGGATTATGGGTTAAATGGGTATAAGATATGGGCTGATTGGTTAAAATGGGTTTCGGTTGAGTTAAATGGATTGGATGAGTTAAATAAATATATCATTAAGAAAATAAAATTTTATGTGACATGACATGCCAACTAAGAGAGAAGGAAAGTTTTGTGTGTTTAATATATTCTGAGGAAAATAGTGAAAGTTGGGTGATATTGTAGTCCTAAAAGAAATAAAAGTGATATTAGAGGGAAATTTTCAATAGATGAGTGATCTTTTAGGAAATTTACTCCCACATTTTGTGACTACATTAAATATTACTGCACTAAGAATAAAATAAAAACTTTAAGGTTTAGTTATTCTCAATATAAAAATACGTCATTTTCTTTAAATTTGACTAATAAGAATATAGCGTCAAGTGGGTATATATAAGCAAACGGCTCGTCAGTTGCCACATCACTGGGAACATTAAACCAATATTTATAAGTCAGCATCTCAACAACCAGCTCCCAAAATTAAACACACTGAAAATAACCTTTAGCTACTCAACAAAAAATGGCAGAGAGCCCCTCCATTAATAATAAAGCTCTACACATTTTGCAAAACAAAATTCCTCCACCTTGAAAAAAATAATGAAAATTCCGAGAAAATGAAAACCCAATTGTGAAAGCCAAAATCCCACTAAACACGTTAGGTTTCCCATTCCAGTGTGGCATTGAAACCAGCACTAGTGATCCCAAAGACAAAGATTTATGTTTAAGTTTCAGTACCTTTTTCCAATCCGGCCCGGTTTTGAAGCTGTTTTATCGGCCCAATGATTCAAACCGGGCTATCGGGTTGGTGGTTAAAACGGGAGTCGGATATTTCGGGTCACCTATTGAATCACCAATCACCATTAGTGCTGAGTTCAATGGAAACCCTAGGTTTTTCCTTCACTTCAAACCTGGATTTGGTGATTTGTCAATACGGAAATCGGCGAAAACCTCAAACGACAACAACAATGTCACTATGCATGCGAGAAGGGTGTTTCCGGTAATGGATAAGGTGGTGGTGGGGAAGATAGGATGGAATTTGAAGTTTCCGCCGACGGAGAGTGGCTTTCCACTGCCGTACATGGTGGTTAACAAATTGGGGATCCAACACGTCTCGAAGGACCGAACTTCACGGGGGACTGGTGCTCACGTGTGTTTGGCACTGAACAGATTGAGAAGGATTATAAAGAGATTGACTAATAGAAAAGCTCGTACAAGTGCAGAGACTACTATGTGACATTATGTTTCCAAAGGTTTTAATGCCTTATGATTGTCTGTTTGTTCTTTGTTTTCTGTTTTTCCCTATATAACGAGCTCTAATTTTATATTAGTGCATTTGTCTGCACTTCACGCGATGTTAAAAATTATATTATAAAATGCAAATAGTCATAATTTTTGTAATAAAAATATCCATCTTTACTCTTCATCAGTTTTATCTCCTTACATTCCCCAATCGTAATACTATTCATTGTTCCTTGATATAATTATTTTTTCAAGATTGTTTGCTCTTTTTAACATCCTCCAATCTTGGATAACGATTGATGCCGGTACCATGTTGTGTCATTTTATCAAAACTGAATAATATCTTATATCCTATTATCATAATTAAACATTCAATATTAAATGTTGTGAACAATAAAATAAATATTATATTCCATAGAAGAACTGAATTACAAAACCCAAAACAACACATAGTTTTATATGTATTATTGTAATACTTTTGTAATCTTATTATATAATATTAGTGCATGAATAATAAATTAAGTACAACACAAGGTTTAGTTTTATATTCTTATAAATTTTTTGTATCATCCTTTTCTTTCTTTTCTTTTGTATTTAGCAAAATAAGGTCTAAGATAAAAGCGAAAATGAGAGAAATATAACTCTTAAAATACTAAATAAAAATTGAGAAAATACCACTTTTGAAAATTTTTAAACATACGTTCCACACATAATTCAGTTATCTATGTATGTAATTAATATATTTATATTTTATAGTATAATCTTAATTTCAGGAATACAAAATATTCCAAATTTCCAATACCAAATAATAAGGGAATTTTTAATTTAAAAATAGGCTATTCATTAGACTTTCCCTATTTTAAAGCAAATTACCTAACCCATCGCTTCTAAAATGATAAGAAAGAAGTAAAAGTCATTAATTTGCACCACGCTCTATTTAGGCCATTTTAAAAAAAAACATATCTTTAATCAAGCCTTTTTTTAAAAAAAAAATATATTCCTCCAGAAAATTCTACAAGTACAAATAATACTCTTATTTCATAATATAATTTCAGATTTTACAAAAAATGAATGAAATGTATAGTATACTTTCAATTAGGATGCATGAATATTATTCATTTTTTCTTGATAAATACATCAAGATAACGAAAATATTACGCCGAAAGTAATATCACGAAGAGGAACCCAGTTATATATACCCATCCCCTCGAATTGTAAATCAAAATATAGAAACTACAAAGTGCATTTTTAGGATACATACAAATAACTTCTCAATTAAAATGTACTAAAAGTTTCACAAACTTAACAAATCATGCATATGAGGGGATACAAAAATGCACAATTTTTTGAGAGTATATAATAGATATATATTATACCTGTGAATTTCTACCTTTATGGGTGTTGCACTCTCTGAAACAGGCTCTGCAATAACATTCTCAAATTAGACATACAAATAAGTTTCTATGTCCAGGTATTGCTCTCAAAAGAAACATTACATTCAACATTAGAAAGGCCAAAATATGCCTAATTGAAGCTTTTAAGAAAATCAAACATTTGAACATTGTTACTCCCGTAAAAAAAAAAATCAGAAAAACATACACATTTATACAGGGACAAAGTATGTATCACATAGTGCAAACTCAAATTACAAAAAAACTCCAAAAAAAAAAAAAAAAAAAAAGAGAGAAGAGAGAGAAATTGAAAGAGACAAATTTGCAGCAAAAGAATGCTAAGGATTAAGAGGAGGATTGAATTAATAAGAAGAAGTCTTTATCACCGTGAAGAGGACTCCAATCGTTGCCATGACTTTTCACTATCTCTCATTTAAGTTAATTCTTTATTGCCTTTAGAATTTTTCATTGTCCTCATTGATATTGATTTTACCGTTAGTGATGTACATTAAATTACCTAGAGTTATTATCAATAAAATTACACAAAAAGCAAAGAAAGAAAACTGGCAAAGTGTTGTAAACACCTAATTTTTGACCAAACATAAATTTTTACATCATTTTTAGCGTTTAAATACTTCTTGTAGGTCTAGATCAAATATTTTAATTTTTATTTCGTTTTTAGTAAGTCTTACTTTTAAAAATTTGAAAACTACAAAAAATAGTCACATTTTAGGATAATTTTCGTCATTTTATTTTTTTAGACAAAAAAAAAAAAAAAAAAAAAAAAAAGAGAGAGATAATTTACAAAAATATGTTTTCTTTTAAAAAATAAACTAGTGTTTTTTAGTAGTTTTCTTAGTTTAGATTTCATTTTGGACTGCCTATTTAATTTTTTTTTTTACATCGTATTAATCTAAAAATAGTTCATTGGTAGTTTTTGTCTTACGTTATAGTTTAAAACACAAAAAGGAACTAAATAAAAAATAAGGGAAAATAACAAAATTAACCTAAAACTACCTTGCCACTAAAATCAAGACCCCTATAATACTATACCTCTTACATCTATCCCTACAAAAAAATTCAGCAACAAAAAAAATAGATACCTATCCTAATAGTAGCCTAAACTACCCCAACCACCCCAAATCCCCTAATCCTTACTCCCTCACGTTTTTTCCCCATCCTAATCCCAACAAAACTCTAAAACCCCTCTTCCTAAAAACTCTCAACTAAAACAAATCAGCCCTTTTCCTACTCCCTCACGTTACATGCAACAAACAAACACATGCACATCTATATAAACACACCTACACGTACAAACAAAGAGAACAAGGGAGAGCAAAAAAAAAAAACACACAAACAACAGAGAGCAAAACAAAAAAAAAAAACACACAGAGAACAAAAAAAAAAAAAAACACTTTCACAAAGGAAACAAGAGAGTAGTTTTAGTAAAGATTTTTAAGAATTTGTGAATACGAGTTGTGGTTCTTGTCGAGTTCCGGTAACAACTTCCTTGCTGCTATTTTCAGTTAACTTACTACACAGGTTCTTACTCACTGTATTTATTTTTAGCAACTTTATTGTGAATAAAAACTTGCCGCATCTAAGTTTGGATTATTTATGTTGGATCTTCAGTTGAATATGTGTGTTTGTTTAGCGACATTACTTTCTCATATTCTGTTTAAAAAATCAAAAAATTAAGTTCATGTCTCATTAAAGTGCCTCTGTCATTGGGTTTAGAACGAGCAACATAATGCAACAATGTAGATTTTGAAACCATGTTTTGACCCCTCTGTTGGCAATTTTGATCTTAAATTTTTTTTTTTCTTACGAGGATGCTAAAATACAAACAGGAATAATCTTCAAAGTTGTTTTGTTGCATCAAAAATCTTTAATGGCATGCTAGTTAGTGTAGTTGTGTTATGAGTATTATTTTTTTAAACAAATTCTTTACTTCGATTAAAAAATAAGATTATGAACTTTGGAACGTATTCTGCTAGCACAAAAAAAATAGGTTTAGATTTATCATTGATTTGTATTCCCAGTTTGAATAGGTTGTTACTTTAATTAATAATAATAATAATAATAATAATAATAATAATAATAATAATAATAATAATAATAATAATAATAAGAGCACTACTGATGTCTTTTAAAAGTAAAAGGTAAAAACGATTCTCTTAATAAAAGTTGAGTAAAAAGGATTGACCTTTTGTTGATTCCATAATATTTTGTTCATTCAGAATTTGCTTAGTTTTAATACTTGTATTTTTCAATCTCATGTTTGTGGTATAGTAAAAACGTTTTTTTTCTAACACAACTAAGAGGGTTTGCAGTATGTAAGCTAATAAATGTCCAATAGATATATTAAAATCCTAGTTAATAACGTAATGGATCATGTTTAATTTACAACTGAGTGTATTTTGGACTTGCATCTCATATATATTTCAAATATTTGGTTAAATGGGTTTACGCTATGTACATTGATGAAAGTTTTGTTTAAATTGCTTGAATAGTAAATCTTGGTTGGTATTTTTTACATTATATCTTGGTTGGTATTTTTTACGTTATATATGTTTTCTTTTCTTGTTTGCCTATTATTTTACTGAATAACATTGCTTTTGATTTGTTTCAAAAATAAAAAATTATTAACAATTATAACACAATATTGTGCACGTGTAGTAATCAGCAAAGAGATTTCTAGAAACTAATTATAATGAAAGAATACAGAATAAGGTAGGATTAAAACTAATCCCTTAAATTAGGGTCATTATATTTGATTCCTTAAATTAAGGTCTCCTAAATTAAGTATAACCCCTAAACTTGACCAATATAGTCACTTCTAATGTACAATATTTTATTCTTGATAAGAGTCGGTTGAGGAAAAATAGCACTTCCCAACATTTATTTGGACTTGGACTGTGTGTAATCCAATTTACACTCTCCTAATCACACTAACATATTTTTCTTAATCAGATGAAATAAAATTGTTTTCCTCAATAAGTTAATATACCTAACTTGTCCCTAATATTTGATTTATAACATATAGATGAAATACAAAATAAATACACTTATAAGTTTATGCTAAAAATATTTTCATAAATCCATTAGATATATGCACAATTTTTGGTTATGCTTTTAATATTTCATGATATATTTCTACTATAAATATTTTATATCTTCAGCATGCCATGCATTTGCAGTAGGCTTTTGTCTATACATTAGATAATTAGGATCATGCGTACACTAAGAATATTACTTGTACTATATTTATATCATAAAAAAAAAATCATAATATATTAATTTGTATCATTCATATATATATTTCTCCTTTTCTTTATTGTAATTGGTAGTTCGTTTATATGACTCTATCCACGATTTTCTTGCAATTTAGTGTGATCTGTTGGTTTTAAAATATATCTAAAAAAGATTTGTTGGGTTTCTTCGATCTAATATGAGTGGAAAAGGGACCCAATAATCATCATGGTTTAGGCAATGCGAGTAGGTTAAAAATTCTAGGGGCGATACGCAAGTTAAGGTCGCGTTTACGCGTCTAGCTGGCGTATGTAAAGGCTAAGGTCGCAACTACGCGTCTTAGTCAAGACTAGTAAAAGGTCAATAATATTTAAGCGAATCATAGGCATAGCTAAATAAACACATTTTATTCAAAATAATTTAAGCCGAACACAAGTTGATAAAGCGACCGTGCTAGAACCACGGGACTCGAGGGGTGCCTCACACCTTCCCCTCGGTCAACAGAATTCCTTACCCGGACTTTTGTTTTCGTAGACCAATAAAAATAGAGTCATTTCCTTTTGATTAGGGATTCATAAGGTGACTTGGAACACCAAAACTCAATTCCAAGTGGCGACTCAGAACAAATAAAATAATCCCTCTTCAAAACGTCACTTTAATTGGAAAAACCCTTTGAAATAAATTTAAAATTAATTAATTTGTTTTTATTTTTATTACGGAAAAAAAAAGGGGTGTGACAAGTGTTATAGAGAATTCAACGTGCACATTTAAAAGAGTGGCTTTTGGTTTTGTAACATAGCATATAAATAGAGAAAATGAGAGAAAAATGTCAAAAAAAGGAGAAAAAAGATAAATATGATCCTTGGCCATAGAGAGGTGCCACATCACTTTTCTATTGCCTAGCTTTATATTATATACAGATTGATGTTGAACAACTACACTAGTTACTGGAGTATTAATTAATGTAATCACACGATCATGTCTTTTTCTCCGTATACATCATTTTAGGCAACTTATTACTTCTGTTGTAGTAACTAAGATGGGGCATTTAATTATTGGTGACTCTTTAGTTTTTTATTTTAGGAGAGGTGACTCAGTTTTAATTATTAGGTGGAGGTGATAATTTTCAATTAGTGATTAAGGGGTTTTGAAGTTGCCCAAAAGTTTTCATTTTGACGCTTTGACCCTCAACTTTATTTTTAACACTTTGCACTCAAGTTTTATTTTTAACATTTTGACCCACCTCCGCTCAAACCCAGCCCTCGACCCCATGCCCCCCACGCCCCTCCCTCGCCCCCCCCCCCCCCCCCCCCCCCCCGCCAATTTTTTTTACACCCCCTCCTCCTCCCAACACCTTCCCCCCTACCCAAAAAAATAATTAATTTTTTTTATTTTCTTTATTTGTTTTTTCACAACCCCCCTCCTCCTCCTCCTCGCAATCCTCCCCCTGCGCCCACCTCCACCCTCCAAAAAAAATTAAATTTTTTTGATTTTCTTTATTTGTTTTTTCACCCATCCCCCCTCCCCCCCCCCACCCTCCTCCTCCTCGCAACCCACCCCCCACCAGCCCCCAATTTTTTTTTAAAAAATTGCTTTAATTTTTTCTTACCAGCCTCCACTCCTCCTCCCCCCCCCCCCCCCCCAACCAAAAAAAAATTAAAAAGTTTTGATATTTTTTTTTTTTTCACCAGCCCCCGCTCCTCCTCCCACCCCTCACTACCCCCACCCAAAAAAAAAAAAAAATTTCACACCCCTCGTCCTCCTCTTCCTCGCAACCCTCCCCCCACCCCTCACCAACACCCCCCCCCCCCCGCCCGAAAAAAAAAAAAAAAACTAAAAGAAGTTTTTATTTTTTCTTACCAGCCTCCACTCCTCTTCCCATCCCCCCCCCCCCCGCCCCCACCCCCCTAAAAAAATTAAAAATTTTGATTTTTTTTTTTAATTTTCCCCCCCCCCCCCCCTCCTCCTCCTCCTCCTCCTCCTCCTCCCACCCCTCACTACTTACCCCCCCCCCCCAAATTACTTTTTTAAAAAAAAAGTTTTGAAAAGTTTTTCTTTTTGTTTTTTTGCATCCACCGCCGCCCACCCTTCAAAAAAAATGTTTGTTTTAAAAAAAAAAATTTTTTTTTTTTTTTGTTCCACCCCCTCCCCCACTCAAAAAGAATATTGAAAAGAAGTTTAGATTTTTTTGGGGGTTTAGGAAAAGTTTGGATAAAATTCAGGTTGTTGTTGTAGTGTGTTTGTAGTGAAATAGATGGTTTTTCTGTCCTGGTATGGTTCAGGGTTTAGGAAAAGATATCCAATAGATGGTTTTTTTGTTCTTGTCCTGATATTTATCTGGTTCTGTTTATAGAAGATATCCAACGGATTTATAGTTGTTGCAACAAGTTCTACACTTGTGGCAACAAGTAGACAATCTGTTTCAACAACTACATATCTGTTGGACATAACTTTAGCTATTTGGTTCTGTTTGTAGAAAATATCCAAAAGATTTGTAGTTGTTGTCCAAGCCGAAATGCTCCATAGTTGTTAATTGCACTGTGTTGTAATAATAGTTATTTGTTGGAACTTTATGACATTTTAATGTTATTTTTTTTTAGAATGGTAATTTCTGTTCTTGGTGCTTGTGTGTTACACCTCGGAAAATTTTTTGTTGATGCACAGTGAATAGACTAACGAAGAGTACGAAGTATACGGTGTTTTAATAAGTAAAGAATGACATTTGATGACCTTAATTAAGATTTCAAAGACATTCGATGTTAGACGAGAAAGTTGCCAAGAGAAGGCAATGCATACGATAAGTATCGGAAAGGATTTACAAGTAACGAGTTAACGACGATTTAATGAGGCTTTGGAGAAGAGTTATAACGTCCCTTAGATTGTTAATGAGGTTATAAACAAGTGTCAAGAAGGTTCCATAAGGATTGGAGATCAAACGAGTCGACGAGAACAAGTTCGGAATCACTGGACATTATACGGCCAAAACATGCCGTATAAAACATACGGACCGTATGTCTAGCCGTACTTCCGGCCGTTGAGACCCTCTCTGGACCAAATCTACGGCCAGACATACGGCCAGTATAAAATATACGGACCGTATGTTGGTCCGTAGAAGTTGGTCGGGGCTGAATTGTGTTATTTAATAAGGATTGTCATACCCTATTTTAACCTAAGTCAAAATAGTTTATAACATCCGGATAATTCCGGGGTTATTTAAAGTACAGGAGTCGCCACCTAATTAATTATGGTGAATTAGGGCACCTAAGGTTAATTAAAGTTGATTTGTTTTTAAAGTCTACGAAACTAAAATTCTGAGTAAGGGTTCAACTAACCTAGAGGGAAGGTGTTAGGCATCCTCTAAATTCCATTAACAATGGTTAACCGACCAGACTTAAAATTAATTAGGCTAAGTGTAAATATAGTGTTATAGAAAAGAAAATAGCTTTATAAGCATTGCTAAAGTTATAAATAAAATATGATAATGTTATTTGAAATAAAACTTGCAGAAAATATGATGATTTACATATAAGTAATAGTTTTTGAGATGAGATTTTAGTAGTTTTGAATTTTGGATAAACTATATTATATGAATATAGCAATGTAGAAAAATTTAGGTGTATAAATAAGATTCAAAAAGAAGTGAGTTTTCTTTCTCCCTTTTTATTATTATTTTTTATTAACTATGCTTAGCTAAAAGTCTACGTAATTGATTCAAACTTGAAGAGTTATTTATAAAGTATACTTGAGTTTGTACTTGCGTATTAATGATGTTTCGAAATTTCTAAGGTAGTAATAAGTAAGACATAATCCCTTTAATTCAAAATATGCTATTTAAGAATCAATTATTTGAAAATAAATGTTAAGATACTATAAATAACTCTAATATAAAAGGAGAAAGTGAAACTTAAGGAATTAATTGTTAATTTTTCTTAAATTAACTACCCATTACTAAAATTTAAACTACTAACTCATCTAAGGTTCATCTAAATTAAGAAAACAAAACAAAACAAAGAGTTAGTCATGCTATACAAATAATATGCACAAACAAATAAAATAGAAGGGGGGGGGGGTGCAATAAGCTACATAGGCTCGGCCCGTTTTTTTGAGGACCATTTTTCTGCTTTGTTCTTGTTGGGCTTTGCCCAGATTTTTGTTTGTCATCTGTTTGGCTGCGGGCAGAGTTACATGGAGGAGGTCACGTTGATATTATGTTCGGTTTTTAGCCCAACGTCGTATGCGGGAGATGAGCGAGTCCCTCGGACTCGTATGCGGTAGTCATGCATAAAAAGAAAGGAAAAAGGATTAATATACGATCAATGGATAATGTTAAACATATAGAAATATAAACTCAATCTAAACAAATGCATGATAAACTCCATGTCGATATACGGAACTCACTAAACATCTAAATCATATAATACAAATTGGGACTAACGGGATAGCATGGGCAGACCAAACGGTCTTAAAAATGCAACAATAACCCACTCTAAGTGCAACAAAATTCTGGCCGAAACGCAGCAGTGGTTTCAGCCCCAAACGAGCATCATAACGCAACAACCAATTGTCGAATGTAACAGTAAAACAACAATTAATGCGACAAATTTACTCAGAAGGATGTTAATTTTCATGAATGGAGAAGAAATCATGGACATGGCAGAAAGGGGCAACCACCCTTTACAAAAAATCCCATCTCTCTCTGACGTCTCATTCTTACTTTCTGGCTAAATTATGGTGAGGTTTCTGTCATAAGCATTATCATTACAGCCTCTTTTGAAAGATGGAAACTTTCCCACAATTAGGTGTTTCAGTGTTTGGACAACAATTTCGAGCAATTTTTTAACGTACATAAGATAAGATCAGAGTATGTTTGCTAAGCTCAGGTAAAACAAAAAAACATACTAGTACTTCCGAAGATGATTGTTAATGCAGGCATAACACAAGAATGATTCTTTAACACATTAGACTCCGATCAAGAATGTGACCAAAAATAGGTGTATGTTAGCCATAGAACACTAAGGAACCTGTTTTCTATATATTCAATGCTATAAATTCTGGAGATTCAAGACCATAGATGAAACACATTATAACAACTACCAAATTTGACTACAACAGGGCCTTAAAACATAGTTATTCTTAATAAAACAGAGCATTTAACGGAGACAATCCAAAATAGCCTTTGGATTTACATACTAAAGCAGGAAACTAACTAAACATAGTTAATCTACGGGAATCGGAAAACGGCATAGGACTGAACTAGACTAGAAAGGGAAACAAAACATGATAGTGCCTAAGTTTAGACAGGGACAAGAACTTAAATACCATGACCAACATGGTGACACTAAACTAAACAAACATCAAAAAATGCCACAGCCAGCAGGGTACAACTAACCGAACAAGAATGAGACGAGATAGCAGGAAGAAGCATGCAAGGATTTGATGCATCTTATTGAATCACATAAATATCATTTCTTTTAGCCTCAACGAAATCAGTTTCAGGTCCAGTAGGCATAAGGGTGTTATCCTAGCATCAACAATACATTTTGAAAACAAACTTTGACTCAAACAACATGTCATAAAGAAACTATTCTAATATATCAAACACTATAGGTCACAAATGACCTTGAACTTAACTTAAACAAGCACAGATATACCTCAAGCATCAATCTCAATTTACGCCTTAGTCTAAGTCAAAGAGAAGGTTAAGCGAATATATGAATTTGTGTACTGCCTAGCATATTCAAATCAGATGGAGCAACCCCCACACATATTAATGAAGATTAAGCATAAAGAGCCAACGAGATAGCCAACCACAGGGAATTTAAATTACATTGACATGCCTAGCAGATTCCTAAATTAAAACTAAACATAGCACTGATTAGACACTCAGAAGATTAACCAAACTAAGGACTATATCTAACACAGTACAGGGCTAAATCACACGCTCCGGAGATTAAGAGACAAGACTAGGCTAACACATGTTAACAATAAAAATTTAAAGCTAACAGCACTTAAACCATGCTATAAACACTACACTAATCGACTTATCTAACTAAAATGACATATAAAACATGCGTAACCATGAAATGAACTAAGCTGGCATATAATCAACTGCAAATAGTTAAAACAGAACACAATGCCAAAAGAGGAAGAAATTACCTTTTTCGTACACAGTGAGCTGGGCGGCGATGGTCGCGAATCTGTATTCGAACTCGAACGCGACGAACAGAGAGTGCTCCGATAGAACCCAAAATTCGATTGTATGAGAATATAGATGTTTTAGAGTAATGCACGGCTACTGTTTTTGAAACCCAGAAAGACCCAATTTCAACAAATCCAAGATTGAATAATAGTCGGGAAATATCGAAAAATTGAATTTTTTCTCTTTTTTTTTCTTTTCTAAAGAAGCGATTACTTATAGGCTTAAGGCTAGGGTTTGTCTCTCATTTTTTGGGCGGGATTTGCAAGTTTAAAAATTTCAAAATCTGGCCAAAATTGTTGGAAATCGAACGTTGGAGGAACTTTTCACGTGATTTGCTTCAAACCTTTGCCCAGAACGGACCAATTTTTTTTCTGGTCTTGAAGATTGGTTGTGTTTTGAAGCGAGAAATGGAAAGCCTTTTCTCTGTCAATGACAGAGCAGACGTAAGGGAATCAGATGTGGGATGCTTTGTATGGAAATGGCAAGGCAAAGCTGCGAGGGTGGAAAGGGGTCTGTATTTTTAGCTGAAAATGGAGGCGAGAGAGAGAGTAGGGTAGAGAGAGGAGAGAGACGAGCGGAGGAATAGAGAGAGGGAGTATCGGCTGATGAGGGATTAGGTTTAGATGAATAAAATAAGTGGGCCGGGTCGGGTGAATGGCGGGTATGGGCTGGTCTGATAGGAATGGCCGATGGACTGAGTTTTGGGGTAATGGGTACGTTGAATTTAATATGTTGGTCCGAAAATGTTTATGGGCTGGTGGATTTAATGGACATTGTGTTCGTATTTTGGGCCATTAATTTGGCTGAAAAACATTGGTCCTTCCTCCTTTATTTAATTATTTTGGGGCTTCTAATTTAGTAACTAGTACGATATATATACTATGATAATTAATGATCGATATGTAGAGTATAATAAAATGACTTGGCAAAATATAATTAATTTAACGAAAATAAGTGACAACGAATCCTTTTTGGAAATCGTGATAAAGAGATGCTAATAATGTTGATGAAAATAATGATATCAATAATAGTAGCAATAAAGAAAATAATAGAGAAAATAAAGCGTTTAGCTCGTTAATGAATTTAGAAGCCCGAGGGAATCAATTAGAATAAAGGAGGGACAAAATTGGGTGTCAACAGATGCCCCTCTTCGACTGGAAACGATGTAAGAGTTTTCGGGCGAAGAAGTTGACGTAGTAGCCAATTTTGTTTCGACGAACAAAATATGACTTGGAAGAACTTGAGAAATACGGTTTAGGAGAAATGGTGGAAAATATTATGGGATGGAAAGAATTATGGCTGACCCAATCTCGAGTTGCCTACAAGTCTCGAGTTTCGTGAGAATCAAGTTGTATGCAGTTCGAAAGAAGTGGATTGATACTGACGCTACGCTTTTTGCCCTAGTGTTGAATTATGGTGAGACTGGGATATAGTAAAAGACATAAGATTGCGAAAGGGTTGATTGAGTAGAGTTCTAGCGGTGGATATGAAAGAGAAATTAGCCTACGTATCACGTGTTTGTGGATGTAGGCGGAGTTGAGTTCGAGAGTAGATCCGTGACCCTTGCTTATGAGTTTGATATTCCTCTTGACAAAATTTGCCCAGATTCAACTGCGTAAGATAAAGTTCCACGTTGTGCTATGTCTCGTAGATTGTACTTTACGCAAAGGCGAAATTCATGTCAAAATTAGTAATAAAGTTGAAAGTATAAAATTATAAAGAGTGTAACATGATAGTAAATATGAGTGTGAGTGAGGATGAAGCGTGGCTTATAATGAAGTGAATGTGGCCCAAATGTCGTCTACGGTTGTCTTCGGGGACTTGAATGAATGCGCGATGTTTATCTTCGATATCTCCGATTGTATTTGAAGACTTTAATGATAATAAGGTCTCCGGCTGTCTTCCGGGACTCGATGATAAATGATATCTGCGGAATTTAAAGTAAAGTCGTTAAAGTAGGTAAAGTGGATGGTAAAGTAGTAAAGTAGAGAGTAAAGTAAAAGTGTAGCCATTCGGAACTTAGCGGATGAGGCCGCGTAGCCATGTGATGTCTCCGGTTGTCTTCGGGGACTTGATGAAAATTCCGGAAAGTCGGGTAAGTTGTAAAGTGGATGGT
>NC_081348.1:2085085-2109148 GCF_029784015.1 Lycium ferocissimum
AATGTGAAGAAATAGGATTAATACTAATGTGGTGGTCGAGACTAGTGGGAAATTAGAGGCACGATTTATTGGAGCGGAGAAGGAATTACACCCCTCTTAATGCTAGAGACTAAATCATTACTGTTAAAGAAAGTGATTGATGGAGTGTGGAAACCACCATGGTGTATCATTTCAATGGTGGAAAGGATTTGGAAGACAAAGGAGAATTTCAATGTGGTGTTTCAACATGTCTACAGAGAAGGCAATGGGCTTGCAAATTATTTAACTAACCTAGCTTTTGATTTTGCAGGTACAAATCAATTTCAAGAATTTTCTGAACTACCTTGTGTAGGGAGGAAACTATTGAATTTGGACAAGATGCAGACCCCTAACCTCAGATTCATAAGAGGAAAGAATAGAGGAACAAATGGGGTGTAGTTTGGTATTGTGACTCAAGTATGAACAAATCTTCAAGGTGTGGTATTAGCTTAGGCTCAATCTGTTGAAGAAATATTCATATCTGAGAAACAGGTATCAAAACACTCTCAAAGTCTCCTCTACACCTACTTTGATTTCTTTTGGCATCCTATGCTTAAAGTTTCCTAACCGAGTTTCTAAACAATCAAGACTAGAATTTTATGTAGAGGTGGGCATAAATACCGAAAATCGAAAAATCGAACCGAACCGAATGAATTCGATTTTTCGATTTTCGGTGTTTCGGTTCGGTTTCGATTTTTTTTAAATAGCAAATTCGGTGTTCGGTTCGATGTTCGGTTTCGGATTTTCGATTTTTCGGTTTAACCGAAAATTTAATATAATATTTTTTTATACCAATATATAATATATATCAATATCATTACTTCCATGAATCACAACAGATATCGTCTCAGTCCACTCCTATCAGGCCCAAATTAATTATCCAAGCCCAAATTCATTTCACTAGTAATTAGTAAATCAATCCTAGTCCACTGCTTCACTGCTTCAGCTTTAACGTCATTTCCTCAAATAACAAAAGAATAACTTAACGTCATTATTTCTTCTTATTTCTTCTTCCACAATCAACCCGCAGTCGTTTCTCCCAAACCTGAAGAACGGCTTTCGCTCCCACAAACTTAAGGTAATTTTATTTCCTTCTTATAATTTCTCATTTTTAGGCTCCCACACAAACCGGTGTCTTTACATTCTTAATTTCTTATTCAGACGAAATTTCAATTCCCCCAAGTTTTAACTTGTACAAGATGGTAGTGACAATTTCCCCAAGTTTGTAATCTCAATAAATTCCCTCAATATATCGTAGAGAAATGGGTATGTCAATATCTAAGTTTGTAAAAATGCTATGGTATTTTTTCGGATTTGTTGTGGTATTTTGCGTGGTATTTTTCGTATTTGTTAAATTTTCTTAAATTATCGGTGGGTTAGGACTTAGGATAATTTCTTGCATATTTCTTGCTTTTTGCTTGGTTCGTCGAGTGTTTGTTTGTGCTCTCTTCGTTATAGAGCTTTATCTTATAGTTTCTCTTTTTAATTTTTTATAGATGGCGGATGAAACTAGATTAAGTTTGGCCGGTTCAACTGATAGCGTACCTAATACAGATGATAGCAATGACAACTCACTTAACACCGAGCCCGAGGTAACAAAGAAAAGAAAGAATATGAAATCTAGATCAGATGTTTGGGAGCATTATGATAAGGTCGTTGTAAATGGTATTGTTAAAGCAAAGTGTAGACATTGTAAAAATCTTTATGCAACTAATACATCTGTAAATGGAACAACGGGATTGAGACAACATATAGCTTTGAGGTGCCTACCATATAAAGCCAAGATTGAAACTAGCAATCAGAAAAAGATAAATCTTGCATCTACGGATGAGCATGAGCCGCGTTGGGAATTTGATCAACAATTAATTAGGAGGGCTTTAGTTGAGATGATAATTATAGATGAACTACCATTTAGCTTTGTAGAAAAGGAAGGCTTCAAGAAGTTTATGCAAGTAGCCCAACCTTTATTTCAAGTTCCTTCCGTAGAACAAGACAAAGGGATTGTTATGGACGTTACGATGAATTGAGACTAGATTTGAAGTCTTTTAGAGAAGCAAAAGCAAAAATTTGCCTTACCACCGACACATGGACATCGTTGCAAAAGAATTAATTATAGGTGTTTGACTGCTCACTATATTGATAGAGATTGGGTTTTGCATAAAAAAATATTGAATTTTTGCCCTATCACTAGTCATAAGGGTGAGCATATGGCAGAGGCTATTGGCAATTATTTGCTTTATTGGAACTTGGATCGATTTTTTCAAGTATCTTGTTGATAATGCTTCTTCCAACGATGTTACGGTTAGAGAATTGTCTAAACGAGTTAAATAATTGGGAAACTAATATAATGGATGGTAAGCATCTTCATGTGAGATGTATGGCTCACATACTTAATCTAATTGTGCAAGAAGGTTTGAAGGAAATTGATGCTTCTGTCAAACGTGTTAGGCAAATGGTAAGGTATGTTAGATCATCTTCGGCAAGAGGAGCTCACTTTAAGAAATGTTGTGAAGTTCGAAAGGTGGAATGTTCTAAATCATTAGAGCTCGATGTGCTACTAGGTGGAATTCCACCTACTTGATGTTGGATACAGCACAACACTTTAAGAAGGCCTTTGATATGTTTGATCTTTTTTATGAGAATTTTAATAATTATCTTTCTACTCATGTTCTTGAAGATGGAAGTGTTGCAGGTCCTGTCACATGTGATG
This sequence comes from Lycium ferocissimum, assembly GCF_029784015.1. Lineage (NCBI taxonomy): Eukaryota > Viridiplantae > Streptophyta > Magnoliopsida > Solanales > Solanaceae > Lycium > Lycium ferocissimum. Next base: position 2,087,814 of record NC_081348.1, read on the forward strand.
ATTAGGCAAATGTAAGGAATGTGGTAAAGTTTCTTGAAAGATTTCATGAGCTCACCGTAAAGGTTTCAGGTTCACATTACGTTACTTCTAATGTTCATTTTGAGGATATTGTGAGCTTGATGTACATTTGAAAGTGTGTTTAGAAAGTGAAGATGTTAGTTTGAGTATAATGGTCGGGCGAATGAGACAAAAGTTCAAAAAGTATTGGGGGGATCCCGAAAAGATGAATAAAATGATTTTTATTGCTTCCGTGTTGGATCCTCGTAATAAGTTTGTGTATGTTAACTTTGGGCTTGAAGAGCTATTTGGTGAGGAAGTAGGAAAGAAAGTAAGCGAAGGAGTGTATGATTATATGAAATCTTTGTTTGGAGAGTATCTAAAAAATTATTCAAGAGAATTTCATCATAAATCATCTCCATCTACATCTTCTTCATCTCAATGCTCATCTGATGTATCTTCTAATTCTGACACCGCTTTGAAAAAAAAAGCTTTGAGAGCTAAGCTTCACTTGAAGAAACAAAAAGAAGATTCTTGGTGTGCGGGTGCTAAATCGGAGTTGGATAGATACATTAGTGAAGATCAAGAGCTTGCAGATGAACGTGTTGAGTTTTCGATCTTAGATTGGTGGAAAGTAAATGCTCATAGATTTCTCGTTCTTTCAGAGTTGGCTCGTGATGTATTGGCTATTCCGGTTTCTAGTGTGGCATCGGAATGTACATTTAGTACCGGTGGGCGTATTCTTGATCCATTTAGAAGTTCATTAACTCCTAAATATGTGCAATCTCTTATTTGTTCTCAAGATTGGCTTAGAGAAGAGACTAAACCCGTTAGTGTGGAAGAAAGTTTGGAGTATCTTGAGAAACTTGAACTTGGTAAAGTTTTATATATTTTTGTGTGTTTTAGTGCAAAAATCATATTCTTATTTATGTTGTATGACATATTTGATTAAATTATCTTTAGAGATGGCAAATAGTGGAAGAGATCCTTGCATTGTTGATGTTTGATTGCAATTTGCTATTTTTTGCTACTAGTGATAAGTTCAATATTTTATTTTGTAGTTTGTTCTTTTATCTTGAAAGTTGTATTCTAACTTTAGGTTTTATCTTACTTCTTATCATGTTCAAGTTCAACCATGCCTCCTAAAGCTCGTTCACATGTTTGGGAATACTTTGCGATAGTTCAAGACAATGAAGAAGGGCGTAAAGTAATGTGCTTGACATGCGGTATGATACTTAAATATAATCCAAGAGTGACTGGCACAAGTTCCTTGTTGAAGCATATTGAGAAATGTCTTGAGTGTCAACAAGAGAGGCAAATTCGCCTTCAAATTTAAGCTTATGTTTTGAATTTGGTGAATTTCGGACCAAATTGTGATGGCTAGTATTGTGTTAAGACGATGGATTTAAGACTTAGTTCGTGATGACTAATGTTTTGTATTTGGAGCTAGATTTTAAGAAATTTGTGTTGTTTGGATGCTACTTGTTTTAAACTTATGTTATTTGTGTTGCTCGTTTTTACCGTGTGCGCTGTTTTGCTGCATGTTGTTACTGGTTTCCTCTGTTAAGGTACTAATTTTATTTACGGTAAATTTCCGCCGCCGCCGGTCTGTTTATCTTGCCGTCTTGCCGGGCCGTATGATTCGCGGCCGCCGGTGGCCGCCGATTGATCATGAATCATTTAGTAACGGGTGACTAATTAAGGTGTCTCTGGCTATTGGATCAGTTTGTGACTAAACGAGCATCCAAGAACGCGACCGCCCTTGCCCCGTCCGATTAACTTTCAAAAACATTTGTGATTCCCTCGCTGTTCTCCGCCCGCCTCGTCCTAATTATGGACTTTCTTGCCCTACGGCCACACGCCCCTTGCCGCTCCCCGATGATTTGTTTGAAAGTTAGTTCAAATAATCTATAACGGTGTTATTCTTATGAGCGAAGTTAATAGAGTATTTTCGTTGATTGGTTAATCCCGACAAGTAACTTTTATTGACTTCGAGTCATACGGACAATGATGGATGTTGATACCGAGAAAAATGAGAAAATCAACTTGATGGATAGTGAGCTACTAGGAAAAGGTATGTGTCTTCACTATGTATAAGGACACATAATGGATGCTCACGAGCCTTAGGTCTATTCTTTTCTATTTGATGAAATAGTGACTTCCATTTTATTTGAGTGTGTAGTAATTCAACAGTGTTCTAGGATTTCAACCTTGCATATATTATCATAAACATTATCTTTCCTCCCACCTCGTAATTTCTTTGATGATCTATCTGGTTTCTACAAAATCCTTCTAACAAATTTGTTTATTTTCAATTCAGAGTCATCCAAAGAGGTTGCACAGACCACTGACTATTGCTTAACCAATGCCAAAAAATCGAATTAGAAAACCGAAACCGAACCGAACCAAACTTCAAAACACCGTACCGAACCGAACTAATTCGGTGCGTGTTCGGTTTCCACTTTAAAAAAACCCAAACCGAAATACCGAACCGAACTTTGAAAAAACCGAACCGAACAACCGAACGCCCACCCTAATTTTATGTGATATTTAGTTCATTCTAAAGCTTGGAGAAATAATCCATTGGGTGCTAGCCATGTCCCTCGTGAGAACTTGAGGGGTAAAATAGTGGTGAAAACCAAAGGCGAATGAATGCTACTTACACAAAACAATCTAAGCTGGTTGATTAGAGACTTGGGAGTCTGGTTAAGTTAAAGCGCAACTAGATCGAGAATAGGAACAGTCAATAACAAGCAGATATAAGGGGATGGTTCATTTTTCAGTGGAACAACATCTTCACAGATTATTCAGCACCATATAGCATAAGGAAACATAGATCCTCTATGAGCAATGGAAGAACATGAAGCTAATCTTACCTTGGATATCAATGAACACCATAGCTGAAATCGGGCCTGCTTTCAGCTGAAATCGAGCTTGCACTGCTATTGAGAAGGAATTTCAGCTGGATCTTTAACTCAGGAGGACAATCGGAGCTGCTAGTGTGAAGATCGGTAGGTGTGAATTTTGGTAGATGGAATCATTGTTTTCTCGTTTCAAGATGCTTCAGTACTTTTTCTTTTGTCTTGTTTTGTTTTGTGGACCAGAATACTTAGTGGTTTGCTTTAAAAAAAAAAAAAAAGTTGTTTGAACAAATTTTCAGAAAAAAATACGTAAGTGTTTTCGAGTAGAAGTAGAAAGTATTTTTCAAAAGCTTAAAATAAATTAATTAACTAGCCGCAAATTATAACTCTCCAAAAATTCTATTCCGAAAATCATTTTTTTAAATAAGCATGTTTTGAAAAGTTGACCAAATATGCTACTGTATACATTAGATGAATCAAAGTCCAATTTTATTTGGTTCAAGCGATTTGGTAGTGCTGCACGACTCACGTGATGATCCTACGTGATTGGTCTAAGATGCACTAGAATGCAATTCAGTCATGTTCATCGGAATATGAAGGTAACACGAAATTTGCCTATTTAAGAACTCTATTTAGTTTGTTATTTTTTTAATTGTACCAACAAAAAATATATGGCAAATAAAGGAACCTGTTAGCAAAGTTAAAACAAATACTAACAGGTTACCAAAAAGAACAAGATATACACAACTCAATCAGTCCAATGAAATCTTCTGTCCATTTACATATCTGCCACAAAATTAGATTGCATAGGAAACAATGGATTTACAGATCTGTCAAATGAAGAATTCTAATAAGATTTCCTAACTCATCAGAGAATAAAATAGAATAAATATTACCAAACTAGAGCAGTACAGCTACCTATTTTAACTTTTATAATTGAACGTGTAGAGTTTGTCTTTTTTTTTTTTTTTTTTTTTACATTATCAGCATAATTTAACATGTGACATCAAATTAAATGACATAACTATTACATAAATATATTTTACACTATATAGTACTTAGAATTTAAACTCGCCCCAAAGTTGGACGAATTATGCGGCTTACAAGTTACGATCCTGGTTCATGCAATGGTATATGGCCTTCTCATTTCATCAAAAGTGTATATTTTTGACAGTTCTCGAGTTTCGACGCCATCAAAATTAATTAATAGTATATCTTACCAAAAAATAATAAGTAATATATCTCTAATATAAGAAATTTTCCATTAACCATAATTACGGCCGATTTATCCAAATATTTCTTTTAAGCCATCATTTAGATTTTGTTCATGTTTTTTAAAAAGTTGTGTACCTATAGTTTTTTGAAAATTATTTTATCGAACAATGTTAAATTCGGGTCTAATGTTTGCTCATATAATGCTCAACCTCACAAAAAAAAACACTACACGATTTTAGGCCATAGTCTTACGTTTTTCCATAAATTTTTCCAGTTTGTTCAAAATGGATCTTTAAATCGTAATCTAAAAGGTTCACACATTATCGGAGAAATAATGGAAAAAGACCATTTCCTAAATAATCTATATATATATATATATATATATATATATATATATATATATATATATATATATATATATATATATATATATATATATATATATAATATATAGAATATATAACTTAATATTATATATATATATATATATATAATATAATATATATATATATATATATATATATTATATATATATATTAATTATAAAATAAGTTATTAATTGTAGTTCAAAATATTACCTAATTTAATAATCTACTACTACAACTAATAATAATAATAATATATATATATATATATATATATATATATATATATATATATATATATATATATAATATATATATAGTATATATATATATATATATATATATATAATATGAACATATATATATATATATGGCAACAAATTCTATTTGCATTAATTATAAAAGAAGTTATTAATTGTAGTTCAAATTATTACCTAATTTAATAATCTACTACTACTACTAATAATAATAATAATAATAATAATGCACTCACCTAATATACTCATACGATATTTATCAACATATAGTAGTAGAGTTGTTAATATAATAATAATACTAATACTAATATATATATATATATATAAGGAGAGTAGCCTAGCTTAATATTAAGCCAAGTGGCGTAATATGAACAAGCCACTTGGCAACAAATTCTATTTGCATTAATTATTAAAGAAGTTATTAATTGTAGTTCAAAATATTACCTAATTTAATAATCTACTACTAATAATAATAATAATCTATATCTATATTATAATAAAAGGAGGGTAGTGTAGCTTGATATTAAGCCAAGTGGCGTATCGAGAACAAGCCACTTGGCAACAAACTCTATTTGTATTAATTTAAAGAGAAATTATTAATTGCGGTTCAAATATTATCATATAAAGAATAATACCATATAATTTAAAATTATATTCCTACAATATTATTCCTTATATGGACATTAAGAAAATCAGAATATTTGCAAATACTATTATATAAGGAATATTAGGATTTTTTCAGCACATAGTGATGATGATAATAATAATAATAATAATAATAATAATAATAATAATAATAATAATAATAATAATAATAATAATAATAATAATATAATAATAATAATTATTATTATTATTATTATTGTTATTATTAGTATCTATATCTATATCTATATATTATAATAAAAGGAGGGTAGTCTAGCTTAATATTAAGCCAAGTAACGTAATATGAACAAGCCATTTGGCAACAAATTCTATTTGTAATTGACATTATTAAATGTACTCACCTAATTTGGTGGATTTGATTGGAGAAATATAATTAATTAATATTCTTGGATCTTATTATAGTCAAGTCAAGAATACTCCTTTAAAAGATAAGATATAATATCACATGATAGAATTCAAAAAAAAAAAAAAACTTTAAAACCGTACAGAAAATATTCGAATACTGCATATTATATATCAATAACACGATTTGATGACTTTAAAAATTTAAAACATTCCAAGCAGCAAAATAGGATATTAAATAAAATAACTATATTATAATATAAGTAAGAAACAAAATTAGGCTCGGCAAACCTTTTTTAGGTTTGACCTATTAAAGGAAAATTGACAACCCATATGATCTCCTCACTAAATGCTACATTTAATAATAAGGTTATCAGGTGTAAGGAAAAAAAATTACCGTATGATTTGCTTTTCAAATTTAAGATGAGACTTGATTGTTCAAAGCTTCCGAAAATATGGTAATGATTTTTCTAATTTAACATATATGGTAATGATTTTTCTAATTTAACATACAAAGTAAAATAAATTCTTTCCTTTCATTTGAATTAAACACTAAATGAAAAATTAAATTAAATATCGTAGTTGCGGAAATAATATAGGTAGAGGAGGATAGAGATAATTCAACAGAGGGAAAAATTTATTTACTTATGGCATATAATACAAAAAATAAAAATTATAGAAAAATCGACAGATTTTTAACAAAAACATATGTATATTATATATAAGGTAAGAAAAAGAATAATGTTCGGGAAAAAGATTTAATCTTGGGCTATTAAAGGAAAAATGGTGATCCATATGATTTCTTCACTAAATGCTACATTAGATGTAAGGGAAAAAGGATGTAGTTATGATAAGGGAAAAAGGATGTAGTTATGATTTACTTTAATATTTTATATGGATATAAAATTTCTATTTTATATATAAGTAAGAAAAAAAAATATGTTGGGAGAAAAAGGTTTACTTTGTGGCTATTAAAGGAAAATTGGCTACCATATTATTTTCTCACTAAATGTTACATTATATAATTAGGTAATTAGATGTATCGAAAAAATTATGTGACCATGATTTACTTTCAAATTTAAAATGAGACTTGATACTTCTAGGCTTAACCTCCTATATATACCTTTCCAGTAATACGTAAGTTAAATTAGGTTTTCTCCTTAAAGTTACACTTCCTGCAATCACCACTTCTTTCAAAATTATGTTTTCTTCCTTTTTTCCCTTTCAAAAAGAGGGATCTATCATTATGTATGTACATTGGTTAAAAGGTTCTCCATTTAATTCAATTTTTTTTTTAAATTTTCACTGTGTTTTATAGTGCTATAAATGTATGGGAAATGATAAAGATATAGTAATTTTTTTGTGTCATCTAATTGAAGAATTTGTTTAGTTCTGTTTTCAAATGAATTATTTATGTGGCTTTATCTTGTGATATAACGTTTTATGAACTAACTTGCATTATTTCTATACCATTTTGTTGCATAAATTACTTTCATGTTCTTAATTTTTCATCAATATCTCCGGGGAATTTATATCGTAAGTTCTCTTCTTTATTAATTTTTTTTATGTTAATGCAGGTCATATTGCGTAATTACTTTTCCTATCATGTTAGCTAAAAGGAAAAAGAAGCTTTATCATAAGCATTTAGTTTTTAAGTTGATTTTCGGATCTTAGAACAACTCATACTACTTCCGATTATAGCCGGCATTTTTTTTTCTTTTGTAGTGTTTGAAACTTGGATGGAAAAGTAAGAATTGGCAATGACAATGAAGAAATATGATAACAAATTTCTTACAAAATCAACAAATCACTGGTAACCTTACTATTGTAGTTTCACCTTCAAAGAAACTTATTATATTGAAATTTCTTCTGTTTCTTTTAATGGTTAACATTTTCTATTTCCTCTTATATGCAATCGTGCATAAATGGTAAAGTTGCTATCTCTCTTCTCTCTCTCTGCAAATAAATTTCCTCTGTCAATATTATAAACTATTTATTTATAAACATATCAATGATATATGAGAAGATGTTAGTTTTATTATATTAAAATGTCTAAAGTAATTACAATCGTGATATTAGGCGAAAGCAGCATGCCAAAAGACATATTTATCACAAATGATAAGATACTAGATTTAAAAGTTAAATCTGAAAAGATTTTCATTTTATTTATTTATTTATTTATTGATTAAGTGAAGTCTTCCTCTTTAAAAGATCGAGCTCCAAGTTTGAATAATAATCATCATCTCATTGACATACCTGAATGAATCTTGGGACAAGAAGTATTTTCCATTTTTTTAATTAGAAAAACATATAGTGATATTGGAGACTGAAATAACTTACGCATTGTGTGCAATAGATATTGCAATTTTAAACTTTGTCATCAGTTAATGGTGTCATGGAAGGTTCTAATTTTTTTCTTTTATTTAATATTTAAATAAGATTGGCATAGTCACAATTATTTTATGAATGTAATTTATTTCATGTTACATGTATTTTTTCTGCTATCCATCATATTTAGTTATTTAGCAGTACTTAATTGTTGTCGTAATTTCAAGCTATTATTTGATCTTTTGGTTGATTGTATGTGTTTTTATTGTTGTTTAATGATGGTGATAATTTGTCTGTTAATCTAAATTTGAGAGAAATATGGATGGATTACCCATAAAAAAGAAGATTGAGGACTTGGTAACTTAGCCTGTTAACCCAAGTGTCACGACCCAATCCCGTAGGCCGTGACTAGTGCCCGATCTGGGCACCCAAACACATCTATCAAACGCTATCACAAATTATATCGAACGCATCCAAGTATGTAACAGAAGCCGACAAGGCTGTGTTTCAAATATATACAGATTTCCAGAAAAATTTTATTGAGTTTCCTTTGTTTTACCGACTATCCAAAATAACCTGCGTACGGAAAATACCAACAAAGGCCACACGGGGCCAACGAGCAACTTATATACATATGCGGGCCGACGAGGACGCCGCGCGAATGGAATCGCCCAAACACAATATATACAAACATAACCGTATTTAAGTAGGCACAACCCACAAACATGTCCACGGACCTCTAAACGGACCGACGAGAATCATATGACGGGACGGGACCCCGCCGTACCCATGAACAAATATATACAATGCAACGGACGATATATATATACCAAAAGTAGGCTCGGAATAAGGAGCACGCAAATAAAGAGGGTGTCCTAAACCTGGATCACCAAGGCGTGCGTCGGTACCTGCGGGCATGAAACGCAGACCCCGAAGCAAGGGGGTCAGTACGGAATATGTACTGAGCATGTAAAGCAGGAAATACAATAGGCAGAATCGTGCTTTAAATAAGGAGTAGGATCCATGGATACAGTAACCAGAAACCACAAAACTTACCTTCAGAACATAATTCATACATGTTCATATCATATACCAATCAGACGATCATTCTGCACATGCATATACATATAGCGTGTCCCGGCCCTCTAGCGAGAGACTCGGTAAGTAAGATCATATCATCATCCCATATATACATACATATAGCGTGTCCCGCCTACAGTGAGGACTCGGTGTATAGCGTGTCCCGGCCCTCTAGTGAGGGTCTCGGTGTATAAAATCATGTCATCATCATATCATCATATACATAGCGTGTCCCGGCCCTCTAGTGAGGGTCTCGGTGTATAGGATCATATCATCCTATTATCACATATCATGTCAGACCTCGGAACCCATGGTTACGTACCAAATTCATATGCATAGAAATCTTCATTTCAAACTCGACAACGCTTAAGTAATCATGCTCGGGGGTTGAAATCATAGCCACATGAAGTTCTTTTAAAAATAGGTCGTTGGAATCAAACATAGAAAAGTCGCGGGACCCACCGGACGAGCGTCAACTGTCAAGACCGGCCCGCCCGTGAAATCTAAGGTCATCATATGTTATCGAATCATTATTATAAACTCAAAAGTCAAGTAACTGACCGTACTTGAAATCAGGATAATAGTTATATCAAGTTTTCCTCCGGACGTCACTCGGGGACAGATCAAATAAAATTTGAAATCATAGTTACGTATAAAAATCATATGCATAAAATCATTGTCATAACCCAAAATATAAGTAAAATAGTCATATTTGAAATCGGAATAATAAGTACAACATTTCCTTTTAAAAGTTATCGAAATTACATAAAAGGGCGTCGCGAGACCCACAGACGGGTATAGACCCGAACTGGGCCCGCCTATGGAAAACATACTCATTCTATATCATACAAACTCCTACGAAAATTTCAAAGCAATCCGAGCTTTTCTGAGAAAGTTATGAGCGTTTGAACTTTTGGAATCGCTAAAGAATAAGCTTTAAGAACCAAAAATCAGCTTTCATGACATCTTTACAAATTATGAATTCCAAGGATATAAGGATCAATGTTATGGCATATGAGCACCAAAATACCAAGGAAACACAAGCGAATCATAAACAAGCTCGGATTTCGAGAGTAGAGTTTCCTAGAGGCTTGTATCATAGCCTACTTTAACTAAGGCATGCCAAAAAGAAAGGTTACTTTACATACCTCAAATGCTCTCCAATAAGACCCAAACTCAAGATAGATTCAATCTACGATTCGGGCTGCCCAATGTCTACAAACAAGTCATGAAACGCCAAACATTAGCTAATGACTTTTGGGCATTAAATTCCAATTTCGCCCTTAATTCTCTGAAATTTGGGCGCAAAGATTTCCCACAGCAAATAGGCTACCCCGAGAATTTAACTCGGCCATATCAATCAATAACAACAACAACAACCAACCTAACAACATTAATAACCAATCCGAAAGGTAATACAACAATAATAGCTATCTTTTCCATCATTCAACAATCTTTCATAAATTCAATTCGACGACTTAACTTCAAGCTAACATCGACGCTTATACATCCGCATACTAACCCGAACCCATACCAACAATATTTAAAGGCATTCTAAGCAATTCATACAACATTTCCAACAATCCAAAATTTTTCCCAAAGCTGCCGAATTCCACCAAAACCGAGACACCCCTCTAACTTTTTCTTTATTTCCAAATCATGATTTGTATCCACCATTTACATTCTAACAATGCTATTTTCATCAATATATAATTTACATTAAATGTACAAAAATCTCCAAATCAGTCCGCAACAATCACAATATCATTTTGAGTCACTAAACATTCATTTCTAACATAGAATTCATAGCGACGACGACTAAAACATGAAGCGATACTCATTCGTTCATTGACATATAATGTGACCCATTTCGATCAACACTACACATATACATATATGGATGATTCTCAATTGTTCTTCACCTTACAATGATCATAACAAACTAACTAGGCATTAATTCATAATTTCAATATCACACAACACACACACACACTACACGGCTCAAGCACCACACACCCAACTCATCTCCAACATTCCATATTTCATGATTTTCCTCCATTATAAGATACTACAACATGAATATAACCTTCATAACACAAAAACAAGATGAAATCTTACCTTTTTCTCTTCAATTTCCAATAGGCTAGGGTTTCCAAAAGATGAAAAATAATGGATTGATCGCTCCAACGATGCTTCCACGCTACTTAGGGACCTCAATATAGTGGGTTTACATCAATGGAATAATTTTGGAAGAGCTAAAAATGGAGGTTGGTTTTCACCATGGCTGGCCGAGAGCCTTCAAATGGAGGTTTCAGCTTTGCTCTTTTTTTTTGCAAGTGTTAAAATGAGCTATAGATGACTAGTGGTCATCTTTTAATCCCCCTCTAGAGTAGTACAAGGTCTTGGCCCACATTAATGAGTTGTTCCAATTAAAATTGAACACCATTTGTGTGGGCCAACCATGGAAATTGTGGATGATTTTCATCTTCCAATTTTTATCACTTTTGGCCCCAAATTTTCCTAATTGTTCCATACCAATAAATTCATGCACAACTTATATCTCAAAATAAAATCGAAGGTCAAAATCCCGACTTTGTATCCGGAATAGTTTTGTCCTTAACTTATCATAATTAGTCGGATTGTTCCAATGTACAAAAATACGGGTTCTAACACCAAGCTTATGAAAAATCATTTTTTTTTTTAAATGTTTATTTTAGAAATTGAGGTGCTTGGCTGAAATTTTAGGAAAAAAGCAATTTTTTTCAAATAATGAAAATATATTTCCAAAGCTGAATAATGAGCAAGTTATCATGAACTACTGTGCAATTTTCATCCTTAGCTCACTTTTTGAGCCTATCATTTGTTTCAAGTATATTTTGAATTAACTTAGATAATATAATTGATAAATCTACAGAATATTATTATAAAAATAAATGCAAAATTATAAATAATAATTTTTTTTGAGTATTATAATAAACAATTATTTCAAGAGTAAGAAAATCTATGTTATACATTTTATTAAATAGACAGAAGTGAACAAAAGACAATTTAATATGAAGTCACATGTCAATGAAACGATATTAAGTAGTGGATAATGCAATGACAATAGACAAAATCGTAGAAAAGAGTATTTTTCTTAATTATTTTTATAGTGTAGATATATTTGGATAAGATTATTTTGAACCTAAACCATAACAGACAAAGTTAAAGATAAGAAATATTGAACACCAAAAGAATTTCAAGCCTTGGCAATGTAATGATACCAAGTAATGAATATAATAACTATAACGATAAGTAAAGAATACAAACGTCAAAAACTTTAATGTAGAAATATAGAGAAATAAGACTTATGTATATATAAAAAAAATTGAGTATAAACTCAAATAGTTAAAACTAACTGCACATCGCGTGGGTACGTATACTAGTATATATAAAAGGAGAATAGCCTAGCTTAATATTAAGCCAAGTGGCGTAATATGAACAAGCCACTTGGCAACAAATTCTATTTGCATTAATTATAAAAGAAGTTATTAATTGTAGTTCAAAATATTACCTAATTTAATAATCTTCTACTACTACTACTACTACTACTACTACTACTAATAATAATAATAATAATAATAATAATAATAATTAATAAATAATAATAATAATAATAATAATAATAATAATGAACTCGCGTAATATACTCATACGATATTATCAACACATAGTAGTAGTTGTTATCTATATATATAAAAGGAGAATAGTTTAGCTTAATACTAAGCCAAGTGGCGTAATATGAACAAGCCACTTGGCAACAAATTCTATTTGAATTCTTATAAAGCCATTAATTTAACAAATATTTAATATCTCAAGTAATAACATAGTATGATTTGTTTTGGTGCACAAATTATGTAAATTTACAGATTAGCGTTGCAATTTAATTGTTGTAACTGCACCTATTGGAAAGTGGAAACATTCAACGAAAGTGCCAAGAATTTATATTTTTACCTACTAATGATGAAATATAAAGTTAGAACTAATGGTTGTGAATATTTATATGATGGTGTAAACTACATTGGAAAATATCATATCAATCGGATCAGTTTTTGCAAAAAATAAAAAATAAAGAAAATGTTTTTGGATAGATGAATTTGGTCTCTGATTCCAAATGATAATTTTTAAAATCAATCTTTTTTAGTATTTTTTATATTATTATTTTTCTATTATATCTAAATGAGAAAGTGGGACGAACCCAGCAATATCATGCTGTACAAAAAGCTACCCGAATTGTACTTAAAACTTTGGCCTTTTCTATATGAACATGTGTAACCAATTGAACTTAACGGTACCACTCCAGATGTCCACAACTCTTTACTGATCTTACACGTCTTGATGTAGCAATCTCCGAAGGGGTAGTTTCGTAGCAATGAATATTTGTACCAAAAGCTATATAAATTGTACACTTTAACCAACTACTTTTTATCTCACGTGGACATATGTCATAATACTGAATATTTATTCTCTTTTCATGTATACACGTATGCACTTCAATTGTAATTCTCTGACACATTTATTTCTTCGATACACTTTTACTTGTTCACTTTTGACTTTTTAAGTTATTTAAGAATTAATAAATGAAGTACTCCCTCCGTCCCATATTACTTGGCCACATTATTAAAAATATGTCTAAATTACTTGTTCATTTATAAAATGTTACGTCCCGTGTTTTCATGCATTGGAAAGCGTGCGAGTCAAATGATATTATTAACGAAAACGTAGTTATCCCCTAAGCTTATAGGTGGTTAGAGTAATGGTACAAATGTGTTGTAAAGATTAGAAGTTAAACAATCGGAGAAAATAAGATTCGTCGAGGTTCGAAATTTATTTGAATGGAATACGGTCCAAGCTATAATATCCCGTATAATGGACCAGGAAATTGAACCGTCCAATATGAACAAATTTACCCGAGCCCGGAGAATTCGATCATATTCAAGGATGAAAATCGAGAGCTCGGTGTACAAAAAGTTTGAGGTCTCAAAATAATTTAGGACTTAACAAGTGTGACCACAGTGATTGAGAATAATATTTTGTGTGTACCAAAAGGTACTATGGACTAGTGCTATGTCACATAATCATGGCAATGAGTATATGAAGTGTATTAAAAATAATTGTTATTAAAGTGAATTGAGATCAAGAAATTAATTATGTGCATAATTGATTAATTATTGGATAAAGTGGGAGAGTAAGGGATTAATTATGATATTAATTGTATAACATGGATAAGTTTCATTTATATGAATCCACGTGGAAACATGGAGATAAGGGAGGCTTATGACTATGCAACAATATAAAGTTGAGGTGGCAGCAATATAGATATTTATTGAAGTAGTGAAAGTTAGGTCTCATTCACGTTTTCAATTAGAGGAATTCATTTGGAGAAAGTTTACAAAGTCTTAATACAATTGTTGCTGCAATATTATTTGCTCCGTGAGCAGCAACACATCTATTGTTGACAAGAGGAACAAGACTTTATTAAGAGCAGCAACGTTATGGAATTTTGTTACGGATTTCGCTCGTCGCTTTGATCTCGTTGTTCCGTTTTGTCGTGTTGTTGAAATTGGAATTTCTTCAAGGTGAAGTAATGTGGAAGAAGAGTATTTCTTGGCATATAAGGTAAAATTATCCTCTTCTAAGTATATTTAAATTCATTGAAGTCATAGTTAAATCGTGGGACGAGAAATACGAAAATTATACTGTAAATCGTATTTGATGTTGTTGTTGGCTCATGGGCTGTTTGTTGGACTGTTTTGTGGGTTATGTAGATGTTGTTATGGATGAAAATTATGGTAAATAGCATGAATAATACGTTCTTGATGTTGCTATATATGTCTATGTGTTTATAAAGAGAATCGATGGAAGATTTGTCGATATAGATTTGGACTAAAACTCGAGGAAAGAGATTTTGTGTTCTTGAATTAGTTGAAAAGGGATTGTGGAATAATTCTTACTTGGTTTGATATGGCAACTTGTATGTACGATTGTTGCTAATGTTGTTACCATTGATTGGGAGTTGTTTAAAGTTGGATTGGAGTGGGTAACATAGGGGAAATGCTGCCCGAATTTTGTTAAGTAACGTGCTAGCTTAGATTTTGGATTCTAAGTGTACTATAGTTAATACTTGTTATCAATATTGTTGTTGTAGATTGGGGAGTCCGGGATCTGATTTGTGGTTAGCTTGGAGCGGATAAGGTATGTTAAGACTGTTCCCTTTTCTTCTTTTGGCATGGTCTTATGAAACAAACGGACGACGAACGTATAAACTCCAAAGAAGCTCCTATTCTTAGAAATACTAGAATGGCTAATGTTCTTGATTTCAGAAGCTATTTCATTATGTCCGATACGTGTCTATGATTCCCGAAGTCCTATTTTGATATTATGATCCATAGTGACATTCGAGGGTGTTATGCTTCAGATTATTCAAAGAGTTCCGTAAATAATCTTATGAGTCTCACTTGCATTCATTTGCTTCTATATGTATGTTAAGGCCATCCTTTCTTTCTTTTTGGCATGAATTACATAAACTGAGCGAACAACGAACATATATGACTCCAACGAACTCTAGTTCTCAATAGTGCTTGATATGATAGTTGTCTTTGATTCTCAAGTGTTGGTTCATTCTAATTATTCTATTGAGTCTCAGATGATGATATAGTTTGCATATGGTTGCTCATGATATTCTACTCGTGCATGCCGTTAATATATCATTCACCGAGTCCCGAGCCGGGTATGTATTCGTGCACAGTTTCATTGCATTGTTCACCGAGACCCTCACTAGAGGGCCTGGTACGGTATATATATGATTTTTTTTACCGAGTCCCTCACTAGAGGGCCGAGTACGGTATATATATATGATTACTTCACCAGTCCCTCACTAGAGGGCCAGGTACGGTATATATTTATATTTCACCGAGTCCCTTACTAAAGGGTCGGGTATGGTATATATTTACATTTTTAGTCATTGCCTTCGGGGCTATTCATATTACAGGTGGTTTCTCATACGTTCATTATGGCTTATGTCTCATTCTTTATGATTATTGTTGCCTTACATACTCGGTACATTGTTCGTACTGACGTCCCTTTGCCTGGGGGCGTTGTGTTCATGCCACACAGTCCCATATTGTTTTGCAGGTAAAAGTATTCAGCTAGGATGGTTGGCTATCAGCTGGGATTGGCAAACTCCATTTTCTTCCTGGAGCAGTGCCGAGTCATTATGATTATCATATGTGTGTACGGGTATGTCGGCTCCGTCCCGACTCATGTGATTCAGGTGTTTACTCTTAGAGACTTTGGCACAGTGTCATGTGGTTAGTATTTTGAGATGTCGTGCGTTGAGTAAAGCGACCATGTAGGCCGATATGTCAATTTGACTTATTCGATTTTTGATTAATTGACTATCGTTCGCAAATTTCTATGGTTTGACTGAAAGTACTTTACTATATGTCCAGTTTCATTATGTGAATGCCAGTGGGTTCGCTCAGCTTTAAGTAAGAGCTGGGTGCCCATCATACCCTATCGGAATTGGGGTGTGACATAAAATCAAGATAAAATTAATTAAATCTTTTTCATCTTACCCTCTTCGTCCCATATTACTTGGTTGCTGAATATTTATTCTCTTCTCATGTGTACACGTATGCACTTCAATTTTAATTTTCCAACACATTTATTTCCTCCACGCACTTTTACTTGTTCACTTTTGACTTTTCACGCTCTTTAAGAATTAATAAATGAAGTACTCCCTCCGTCCCATATTACTTGGCCACATTACTAAACTACTTTTTTATCCCACGTGGACATATGACATAGTACTGAATATTTATTCTCTTCTCATGTATACATGTATGCACTTCAATTTTAATTCTCCGACACATATTTATTTCCTCCGTGCACTTTTAGTTGTTCACTTTTGACTTTTCACGTTCTTTAAGAATTGATAAATGAAGTACTCCCTCCGTCCCATATTACTTGGCTATATTATTGAAAATATATGTCCAAATTACTTGTTCATTTACAAAATCAAGATAAAATTAATTAAATCTTTCTCATTTTACCCTCTCCGTCCCCTATTACTTGGCCACATTACTAAAAATATATGTCCAAATTACTTGTTCATTTACAAAACCAAGATAACATTAATTAAATCTTTCCCATCTTACGCTTAGTAATAGATGTTCCTGAAAATAGTCAATTTTGATCAAAATGTATTTATTGGAGAGAGATAGGGGTAAGATAGTAAAATACATCTTTTATTTATGATTTCTTAAGGGGCGTGCAAAAGGATGGCAAGTTATTTTACCATAATATTCATATTTATTGGTGTAAATCTCAATTGCCTTGGAAAGTGAATTGAAAAAGAGTAATTAATGTGAAGGATAAAATTAATAATAATAATAATAAGAAAAATTTATTTCTCTTGATATGTTAACGTGGACAAGTAAAAGTGAACGAAGGGAGTGACTTTTATCCCCATTTTCCTTCTTCATCGATACTTTACTTATTTTACTCTCCTCTGCATTCCCTGATTATTGTTTCTTTACATTTATAAAATGTATTACTTTATATTTTTATTTCGGAATTAAAATTTGGTGATTTACGATATAATATATATCTTTCTAATTTTGATTTCTTTGTAACAATTCTTTTTATCTATAATTGTTAATATAAAAAATTATAATGTAACAAATTTACCCCTTATTAACATATTTTTTAATTAATTTAATAAAAATATTTTATTAGTTTGCTTTTAAAAAATCCAACATATACAACAGTGGTTATTATGTTTGGATCTGAACAATTAGTTAATTGAGATGAATATCAACCTGTCGGTATGCATATAAGATATTAAAGAATTTAAAAGAAAAAATCTAGAATCAAAATATTAATTTCCCCTCATATTCTTACTAATTTTCTTTTTCACATCGATGAACAACTTTCATTGTCATGACAATGTGAAAAAAGTTCGACTCTTTCCATCTCAAAGACTTAATTCCATCATATGTTTTTAATGTTTAAACTCCATTTTTTAATTATAACTAAAGTGATGATACATAAAATACATTTTGCATATGTTGCTGTACATAATAACAATTATAATGTTTTTAAAGTTATTTACAAAATACAAACCTTAAAGAGTGAATAATTAAAGTGAATAAATATCACGGGCATATTTTGCTATATTATTATTTTTTATTATTATATAGAAGTGGGACTTGGTAGGTACGAACACTGTAACATAGGTTGTACAGTAAGCATTATGAAGTGTACTAAAAATTTGGCTTATTCTATCTGGTATTCACTCTTATGTTCTTTTCCTCTCGACACGTGTACTTGCACCATCTCACCAGTAAGAAATACATCATCTCACTCACTGATGCTCATTTTTTCCATCAAAGGTAAGGTCACCCAATAGTAATTAAAGAATAAGGGCTCGAATGAAGAACAGAAGATATGAGCCCGAATTGCGAAGAGGATGATTTCGGTGTGCCAAGATCGTTCGTACTACTGGATGATTCGGATGCAACCAAATCTACCATGGAGGAGCTGGAGCAGATCATCTTGTTTGTGCATTTACCGGATAGAAAGGTATACACGGGCCGGGTTAACTCGGGGAGCTCGGTGAACAAGTTAATTAAATTTCTTCAAGCTAATGCCGATTGTTTTGCATGGTCCCATATAGACATGAAAGGTGTTCCACCGGAGGTGACAACAAATAAGCTCATCCTCGATAGAAAATTTACTCCGGTCAAGCAAAAAAGAAGACTGATGACCGAGTCAAATGCCTTCGTCAAAGATGAGGTAACAAAGCTTTTGAAAATTGGTTCTATCCGAGAGGTAAAATACCCAGACTGGCTAGCTAACGTCATTGTGGTGCCGAAGAAAGGTAACAAATTTAGAATGTGCATTGATTATAAAGATCTAAACAAAGCATGCCCGAAGGATTCGTTCCCTATGCCTTACCTCGATCGAATGATTGATACGACGGCTGGGCATGAGATGTTAAGTTTTCTCGATGCTTACTCCGGGTACAACGCATCCAGATGCACCTGGAGGATCAAGATAAAACTTCTTTTATTACCCGATATGGGACTTATTATTACAATCTCATGCCATTCGGGTTAAAAAATGCAGGAACAACTTACCAACGCCTAGTTAACCGAATGTTCGAAGAATAGATAGGTAAAACTATGGAAGTTTACATTGATGTCATGTTAGTCAAGTCCCTGGAAACAGAGGACCATTTAAAACATTTGCAGGATACCTTCGATGTACTTCGCAAATACAACATGAAGCTGAACCCAGAGAAGTGTGCCTTCGGGGTCCAATCTGGAAAATTTTTGGGTTTTATTTATCAAATCGGGGAATCGAAATCAACCCGGATAAAATCAAAGCTATTGAGGATATTGAAGTGGTGAACAATGTGAAGGCAGTGCAAAGGCTGACCGGAAGGATAGTGGCCCTGAGTCGATTCATCTCGAGGTCATCCGATAAAAGTCATCGTTTCTTCTCTCTGCTAAGGAAAAATAATGACTTCGTTTGGACACCGGAATGTCAAAAAGCCTTGCAAGAATTGAAGCGATACTTGTCGAGCCCACCGTTGCTGCATACACCGAAGGCAGATGAACAACCGTTCCTATATCTAGTGGTATCCGAGGTCGCGAGAAGCAGCGTCTTGGTCAGAGAAGAAGGAGGTACGCAATTCCCAATCTATTATGTGAGTAGGACATTAGGAGATGCGGAGACACTGTAACGACCCGTTTGGTCGTTTAGCACTTTTATGCCTAATATCTCTAAAACACCCTTTTTGTGGTCTAATTTTGGTATCTATAGCTTGCGATAACCGGTGATTCGGTTATTTAATTGACAAGAATTTTAGACCCCGTATTTTATACGTCGAGTGATTCGCGAAAGAATCAACGTGAGATAGAAACCTCGGATTTACTTAGTATAAAAATGTTATTGGAGATTAGGAATTACTTAAGTGTGGTGTTAAGTAAAAATTGGTGACAATAATAAGCCAACAAGAGCCTCAACATCCAAGGCAAAAGGATGACTCAGAGTCATCTAAAATAAGGCAAATGGAAGACATACAAGTGTGAAATTAAATGTTGATTCATCCACTACATTTTCAACATATTGTGGACAATTAAAATTGGAAGAACTTACATGTTACATTCGGCCATAGGGCTGAAAATTTTGAGGAGAAAAAGTTGAAGCATACAATCGAATATTTGAGCATCCTTTACTTTATGAAAGTATACATTGTTTTAGGAGGACATAACATGGTGGAGGGATCATTTCACATTTAATATTGCTCATCCATCTTGGCATGATTACAATAGACAAAGGGTGGTGCATGAATCATTCAACACACATAAGATTGTCTTGTAAACAATTGAAAAGAAAGAAGAAAAGAGAGGAACAAGGGGTCGGCAAAGGAGGCTTATGGCCGAAAGTGGTGAGGCAAAATATTGAAATTTTGTGTAAAGTTAATTGAGTGCTCAATGTCATGAGTGGAGCATGTGTTGTATCCAACTTGTAGGCATCATAATTTAACAAAATAATGACTAAGGAATCAGCCATTACATTTATTTTCAACTTCACAACAAAGAAAGAAAACCTAGAGGGAGAGAGGGGGCAAGCTCACGGCCAAAGGGCTACAATTTGGAGCTTTTGTGTGTTGATCAAAAAAAATTATTTTCCAAGGTGTTTCAACCCTTTTAGAAGGTCCCTAAAACGTGAAGAAGATAGTCTTTGGAGCAACAAGAACCATTTTCATCTCAAGTCACCAACTACACCAAGTAAAGAATCTGAGTGGTCAAGGTAAGATCTAACTTTCTTTTCATGTATTAAGGGTGATGTAGATGTGTGAATATAAGTTGTATGCATGAAATAAGGTGTGTTGATGTTGGAACATGGTAATAGTTATGGAGTTATATGGGTTGATGTTGAAGTATGATTGTAACTTGACGAACATGAATCGCATGCATCAAATCATGAAAGTTGGTGTTGGAATGTTAGTTAGTCGTAGGACCGTTTTTGGTGAATTTAATGGACTGATTTTCTTTAATAAATATAGTTGTTACTATCATAGATCTCATGGTAAAAAAGAATGAAAAGAATTAGAAGGTTAAAAGTGAAGTTATGTTAGTATGAAAATGGTTAATCTATGATTTTAAAGGGGG
>NC_081348.1:2109248-2200820 GCF_029784015.1 Lycium ferocissimum
GGATAAATTCGGATGAAACCAAATCTCCCCCGGAGGCGGACGGAAAAATCTTGTTCGTGTATTTACCGGATAGAAAGGTATGCACGGGCCGGGGTTAACCACCGGAGCTCGGGAACAAGTTAATTAAATTTCTTAGCTAATGCCGATTGTTTTGCATGGTCCCGTATAGACATGAAGGTGTTCCACCGGGAGGTGACAACAAATAGCTCATCCTCGATAGAAAATTTACCTCGGTCAAGCAAGGCGATGACAAGAGTCAAATGCCTTGGTCAAGATGAGGTAACAAAGCTTTTGAAAATTGGTTCTATCCGGAGGTGAAATACCCGGACGGCTAGCTAACGTCATTGTGGTGCGTAGAGAAGGTAACAAATTTAGAATGTGCATTGATTATAAAGATCTAAACAAAGCATGCCGAAGGATTCGTTCCCTATGCCTTACCTCGATCGAATGATTTGATACGACGGTGGGCATGAGATGTTAAAGTTTTCTCGATGCTTACTTTCCGGGTACAACCGGATCCCGGATGCACCGGGAGGATCGAATAAAACTTCTTTTATTACCCGATATGGGACTTATTATTACAATCTCGTACCATTAGGATTAAAAAAATGCGGGGAACAACTTACCAACGCCTAGTTAACCGAATGTTCGAAGAATAGATAGGTAAAACTATGGAAGTTTACATTGATGTCATGTTAGTCAAGTCCCTGGAAACGGACCATTTTAAAACATTTGCGGATACCTTCGATGTACTTCGCAAATACAACATGAAACCCGAACAGTGTGCCTTCGGGGTCAATGATGGAAAATTTTTTTGGGTTTTATTTATCAAATCGGGGAATCGAAATAAACCCGGATAAAATCAGCTATTGAGGATATTGAAGTGGTGAACAATGTGAAGGCGATTGCAAGAAATTACAGCCCAGGAAGGATAGTGGCCACTGGTCGATTCGTCTCGAGGTCATCCGATAAAAGTCGCTCGTTTCTTCTCTGCGCTAAGGAAAAATAATGACTTCGTTTTGGACACCGGAATGTCAAAAAGCCTTGCAAGAATTAGAAGCGATACTTGTCGAGCCCACCGTTCATACTGCACCGAAGGCGGATGAGCAAGCCGTTCCTATATCTAGTGGTATCGAGGGTCGCGAGAAGCAGCGTCTTGGTCAGAGAAGAAGGAGGTACGCAATTCCCAATCTATTATGTGAGTAGGACATTAGGAGATGCGGAGACACGTTATCCGCACCTCGAAAAATTAGCTTTGGCACTAGTGAGTTCCTCGAGAAAGCTAAAGCCTTATTTTCAATGCCACCCCATATGTGTAGTGATGGGTGTAAATTAGTCATGTAATTTTATACATAAAAAAATAAGTTTTAAAATAAAACATGAATATTTATATCTTATTCTCGCATATTTTCTGACAGAATCTTGCAGGAAAAAGAATATTTCGGAAAAATGAAAAATAAGCAAATGCCAAAGAGATAAGAAAATATTTCATGGCAAAAATAGCCACAAGTCCATGTTCACAACCGTGAAATTTCACATGTGGGAATTACATAAAGACAACAGTGGGAGAAGTTGTAAAATCCAAGGGTGTGACCGCCAGTTTCATACTCACACCCGTTAAGTGTTGAAATCCACGGGTGTGACCACCACTTTCATATTCACACCAGTCAAGTGTTGGCATCAAGAAAGAAGTTGTATAATTCACGGGTGTGACCACCACTTTCATACTCACACTCGTCAAGTTTGAAATCCATGAGTGTGACCGCCACTTTCATACTCACACCCGTAAGTAAGGTCACGGATGTGAGCACTACTTCAACGAATGCATTCGTAGGGGGAGACACTATATTTTCCTATAAATAGAGGCATCACTTTGCTTAGAAAATATAGAATCCAATCTTGAGAAAGCCATAAGAAATAGTCTTTGCTCTATTTCTCTTCTTTTTATTTTATAATATTTGTAGGAGTAGTATTTTATTTTCAATTTCTTTCTTACATACTCCTTAATCGAGTAGTTTCTTTTTGTTGGGATAGTTGAAAAAGCTTGGTATGATGTTATAATATTATCTTTACTTTAATTTTTTCATGTCTTGATATTCAAATCTTTGATCTTGCTTCTTTTAGTCCTATTTCTCACGGAGGGATTAATTCAAGCTAGTTTATCGATTCAAAAATCTCAATATTATTTATTTTAGTCCTAATTCTCACGAAGGGATTAATTCAAATAATTTTGTTGGTTTAAAATTGTTATCTTATTTCTTTCGGTCCTAATTCTCACGGAGGGATTAACTCAAATAAGTTTAATGATTTGAGGGGTCTCTATCTTATTTCTTTCAGTTCTAATTCTTGCGGAGGGACTGACTCAAATAAGTTTAGCAATTTTAAGGGCTAATTGCAAGAGGTTTTTATTCCTCATAACACAAATCAAGTCAAATAAGTTTTTCTATTCTTTTGTGGAATTTAATAGAATGGGATTTTATTATAATAGTACCAAGTGGATTCAACGACTCCCAACTCTTTTCTTTTTAAATTTTCTAATAAGTTGTTTATTTTATTTTAACTAATTTATAATTTCAAAACCTCTCCTTCATCAATTTGATTCTCTCAAATAGTACCCAAGATAATACACATCTGTAGCCTAGGTGGTTCCAATCTTTGTGGGACGATATCTTAAACTATACTAGAATTTGACAGAGTACGAGCGAATTTTCCTATGCACTTTGGCCTCGTCATGTAGTAACTACTTACCCGTTAAAGAATGTCATGCATAAACCGGAACTATCGGGTAGGTTGACAAAATGGGCCGTAGAGATTAGCGGTTACGATATCGAGTATAAGCCTAGAACGGCTATTAAATCTCAAATCTTAGCCAATTTTGTAGCAGACTTTACCCCCGCCATGATCCCCGAGGTAGAAAAAGAACTTTTGTAGCAGACTTTACCCCCAACATGTACCGAGGGAGCAGAACAATGAGGCAGATGCATTGGCCAACTTTAGCTCCTCGATTGAAGCGGAAGAGTTCAATTCTGGCACGGTCGTCCAGTTGATGAACTCGGCAGTAGAAAATGGTCATGCCGAGATAAATGCAATGGGTCTGAAATGGGATTGGCGCAATAAATACATCGACTACTTGCGTGATGAAAACTCCCAAACGATCCAAAAGAGTCGAGGTCACTTGGAACCAAAGCAGCCCGATTATGTTTGGTAGACGATCAGTTATACCGCCGGTCTTTCTTCGAAACTCTGGCTAAGTGCTTGGGACCGGAAGAAATGGATTAGGTGATGAGAGAAGTCCACGAAGGAACCTGCGGTAACCATTCCGGTACTGAAGTCTTGATTCGAAAAATCATCAGAGCAGGGTATTACTGGAACCGACTGGAAGAGGACGCGAAAAGCTTTGTCCGTAAATGTGATGGGTGCCAAAAGCACGCGCCGATGATACACTAGCCGGGGGAGTTACTGCACCCGGTCTTGTCCCCTTGGCCATTTATGAAGTGGGGAATGGATATCGTCGGTCCTTTACCATTGCCCCAGGTAAGGCTCATTTTATTTTATTTATGACTGATTACTTTTCAAAATGGGTTGAAGCGCGTTGTGCTTTTGAGAAAGTTAGAGAGAAGGAGGTTATTAACTTCATATGAGATTATATCATTTGTCGGTTCAGCATCCTAACCGAGATAAGCTGTGATAATGGTCCTGAGTTTATTGGCAATAAAGTTAATAACTTCCTCGAAGGGTTGAAGATCAAAAAGATTGTGTCAACTCCGTATCACCCGAGTGCAAACGGACAGACGGAATCCACGAACAAAATCATAATTCAAAATCTAAGAAAATGGTTAGAGACATCAAAGCACAAATGGAAGGAAGTGCTACCGGATGTATTATAGGCCTACATAACGACATCAAAGTCAAGCACGGGAGAATCGCCATTTTCTTTGGTATACGGGGCCGAGGTTGTAATTCCGATAGAAGTTGGTGAGCCGAGTCTACGATTTTGGTACACCACCAACGAGTCAAACGAAGAGGCTATGGCCGTAAAGCTTGACTTGATGGATGAACTACGCGAGAATGCGCTGGTCCATTTAGCAGCTCAAAAGAAGCGAATGGAAAGATACTACAATCGAAGGAAAAACCTTCGACATTTCCAAGTTGGGGACATAGTACTCCGGAAGATTACCCTGCATACTAAGAACCTCGATGATGGAAAGTTGGGGCCGAATTGGGAAGGACCGTATAAGGTAACCGGAATATCGGGAAAATGATCGTACCAATTGGAAACCATGGACGATCAACAGCTACACAATAACTGGAACGTGGCACATTTGAAGAAATACTATTGCTGAGGTATGATCCGTTAACCCTTGTGATTATTTTAAAAATTCTCACATATCCCGTTTGCAGAAGTCATATCGGGGTAAATTCTGAAGGTATTAGAACTAGGTCTAAAAACACGTGTTGCACTCTTTTCCTTAGCCCGGTTTGATCTCGAAGTGGGTTTTCCAACTAGGTTTTTAACGAGGCAACAAGTACAACATGTTACTCTAAAAAGACGAGGCTAAAGGCCCATAAACTCGAAGACCGGTTAAGTACTGGGGACTGAATAGTGTTTCCCCGTTCATACTTCTCGAACAAACACTAGGGGACTACTATACCCCCACTAAGACCGAAGAAGAACTCACCGAAGTAAAATAAGAAACGAAGTCAAGACCCGAATAATTTTTGTTTTTTCTAAATACCCGAACCTTCTGTACTAGGTTTCAATATAAGGGCCAAATGATCGAACAAATCGTGCCCGGATAGTGTTGCTACGGCAAAGAGCAGAAGGGATAAGATGAAATCCTTAGTTTTGTATGAGATAAACATTTGAGATATGAAGAGAAGCATTATTGAAAAGTATGTCTTGAATATGTTCTTTTATTAAATATAACCCTCGATCGGGGACTGTCGTCATAAAATCGACAAAGGCAAAAAGGTTATAGTTAACGGAGCCCAATTCTCTTTTAACCCTCGAACGGGGACTGCCGTCATAAAATTGACAAAGGCACAAAGATTATGGTACCCGAACCTAATCCACTAAAAACAAACAGTCCGAAGAAGGTCAAATAATTAAAGACTTCGACTTAAATGCCCCAGGTGATTCAGAGACGTCTGAATTCACAAAGCATAAAAAGGCCTCGCGGGTAAGCCATCTATAAGTCTTCGGTCAAAGGTAAACTGAACAAAATGAAGCCCATAATCGATGAGTTAAGATTGGATCGACTCGAATAAAAAGCTTAGGGTCGAGCCTCGGTCAAACTTTTCGAAGCAAACGTTCAAAGCAAATAAAATAAAATGTACCCGACTCAAAGATCGAAGAAAATGATAGCAAAAGGGAAATATGCATTTCACATATGGCTTAGCAAACCGAAGCTTTACACTTAGGATTTTTACACGATCAAAAACAAAAAACAAAAAAGGCTCGTACAGGCCCTATTTTACTCGGTATTAGAGGAACCCGAGTTCTCAGAAATGGTCTCTTCGGAATCATCTTCGGAGCTAGCATCAATAGCCTTCTTAGCCTTATCCTCGATCATCCTCGCATCGAGTATGCGAGCCTGGATATTTTCTATACCCCGTTCAACCTGCTCGAGTGTAGCCCTCTGGGATTTCCAACGTTCATGTTCAACTAAGAGTGTAGAACGAGCCTCGGTGGCCTCTATATCTTTAAGAGCTTCCTCCAGATCGACCTGAGCTTTCTTTAGTTTCTCCTCTAGCTCGGGCTTCATGTCAATTAGAGTGATTCAAACCTCGTTGACAGATGCCAGTTCGGTCTGAAGAGCATTGTTGGCCACAATAGCGTCCTCGAGCTGATCCTTAAGCTCATCACTGATCCGAACACGATTCTCGGCCTTTTCTTCGATTATCCTTAACCTCTCCTTCTCGGTGGCTCTCTCAGCTTCGAGCTGCTTGAACATTTCTATCATTTTCTCAGAATCGAGCTCTTCCCTTAGTTGGGCGATAGTAGCCTCAAACTCGCCAAGTTTGACAGCAAATTCAGCATTCTCTCGGCTAAGGTTTTTGTTATCCCCGTCCAGGAGCTTGTTCTTTTCAACTACATCATCGAGTTCAACCTTTAAATGGAGATTCTCAGTTTTTGCCGAATCAAGCTCGGATTGAAGATTCAGGGAAGTGATGACCTGGCTCAATTGATCCTCTTTTTGTTACAAGAGAAGTCTGAACTTCTCGGTCTCTCAGCCTTGAGCATCTAGTTGGGCCTTCAAATCGTCCACCAAGTGTTGGGCTTGGAGAAGCCTTCATTCACAAGCACGAAGCTTTGCAAACATAAAACAAATGAAAATATAGAAACGACAAACGAAGATAAAGAATCATACATCGGTGCTTTAAAAACGCATAAATATGCTTACCCGATTGCCGGCGTGCATGCCCTCGTTTATAAGACACTGCCACGAGAGTCTTTCCATTTTCTCCTGTCTGAATCTAAAACAAGAGGTCTTAAATAACTAGCAACCCCCACGGGGCGAGATAAAAAGCTACAGTCCTCGGGGACGATGACTACGGCCGACCTAGTCCTTCTCGGTTCTAAACTTGGGGCCGGAAAAATATCTACAAGTTTTGATCTCGAACCTGACTCTGTAGACCGACTGGCAACCCTCGTTGGTCGAGGAATACGGAGGTGACCAAACCCCGAAGCTTCCCCCATAGCAGGAGGAGTATCGGCAAGCATATCATCAAGGTTCTCCGGTCCCGAAGAAGGAGCAGGAGGAGAAGTTGGAGCTGTATCAGCTGTTGTCGGTACCTCGACCGCAGAAGTTAGTTCGACACTTGGCGGCGGGTCGGTAGCCGTTGTAATCTCGACCTCTTGAGCCGTTTCAACCCTTTGGTCCGTCTCGGTCCCTGAAGTTGGGCCAGTCTTTCTAGGCTTTTTTACCAAGGGCGCCACCTCGGGTGAAGCGTCACCTGAAATATCAATAAATTCAACGGACCTTAGTGGAATCGGAGCTTGGATATACTCAAAAATCGGAGGAAAAGGAACCTCAGCCGCCCTACCTATGGTTGGGGTCGGAATAGTAGTCTCATTCCCGGGTTCGAGTTCGTCTCTCAGACCCTGAACATCATCCCTCGACCTTTTCTTCTTCTTTTGGCCCTTGGTTGAGGGTTTCGTCATTTTTTTTTCAGCAGCGGCAATAAGCCGAGATGACCCTGCTATGTCAAAATCTGAGCCCGTTGTTGCAGGCTCATCTGTTGGTGCAGGTCGAGGGTCCACAGAACCTTTGCCTAAACCTGGGTATCGGAAGGTTAAATAAAGAAAAGACGGAACAAAAAAAATATGACAAAGATCAAGGGAAAGGAAAGATTACCTTGGTTCTGCGCAACCCACCGGTCACGGGACAAATCGGCCTATGTCCGTTCTTCGTACAGATATTGGCCGATGATTGCTTCAATCCAATTGGCAAAACCCTAAATGGCACTAGGGATCCATGCTTCGGCTGTAATATTGGAAAAGTTTTAAAAAAGAAAAAGAAAAAAAAAAGGAGAAATGCTCGAATAGACACGAAGGAAGCAACAATAGGAAACTCATGTTTGTCATTTCACTTTTCAAGAAAAGGCATGTATTCAGTCGGTATAATGTCCGCGGTCCTGACCTAGACAAAACGCTCGAGCCACCCTCGGTCTCTGTCCTCGTCAACACTGGAAAGAATTGGATTTCTGCCTCGTTTGGAGACCTTTGTCACACCCCCTCGGAAGATCCTCAGGCAATACAACCGAATAAGGTGCCAACATAAACTCTTTGTTGACATTGTTCGCCAAAAGACGAAGGCTGGCCACGATCCTCCAAATATTCGGGCCAATCTGGGCGAGGCACACATTATACGTTCGGCACATTTTGAGAATTACCGGATCAATTGGAGGGTTGAGTTTGAGAGTAAACGGATATGTGTAAACGTATATAAACCCCTCTCTATAATCGGTGACAGATTCGTCATTACTAGGGGCAAAAACATGCACAGGGCAGTTGTCTCAGCCACACTCAGCCCGAACTCGAGGAAGGCGATCTTCTTTAATCGACGAGGGGTAGCATCTCACGTCAAAACCCTGGTCCGAAGTCTGCACTGCTTTCTCAACAACAAATTAGTGGTTAAAATTAGGCTTCGACGGTATTATGTCTTTGGCCGTCGGTTGAAAAGGTACTTTACCCTCGGGTTTAGAAGCGGGTTCGGCATTCGAAGAAGAGACCGATGGGATGTTCTGGGAAGCAGAGTCAGTATTCGTTGACATTTTGTGTTTGAAAGATCAAGTTTGAATATATTAAGATCAAAGATGAAGATTTGAAGGCTTGGCTTGAAGATTTGAAGGTTTGGCTTGAAGTTATGAAGGCTTGGTTTTGAAGGTATGAAGATTTGAAGACTTGCTATATGAAGATAAGAAGATTCCGAGATCACGAAGAAAATGAAGCGAAGAAGCAGAGTTGAGTAAAGGTGAAAGTGAAAAGTGAAAGGTGAAAAGGCAACTGTAACTCCCTTATATAGGCGGACCTTCGTGACGGTTACCGAAGCCAACCAATCGAGAAAGGACACATGTCCGAAATTTAATGAGACGTGACTTGAGGCGACGTGACCCTGAGGTGGTTACTGAAGTTGGCCAACCAGAATGATACACGTGGCCGAAGTCAGAAGGACGTGACATGAAGAGACGTTACGATTTTCGCTTATTTTCGAGGCAAGGATAAACTTACTAGGGAAATCACCGGAAGAATTCTTTCCACTTCCCGTCATTTCGGTGCAACTTTGATCCGGAAAGTATGGGGACTATCTGTATACGGTAAAAATCGGGTCAATTTGTGTCTGATGGGACCGAAGTAAAAGATAGGTCCGAGTGGGCACGGACGCATTCAACTCTACTTGAACATCGAAGATATTTTACCGGACACGGTAGACCCAAACCTAAAGAGCATACTCGATGTGGGTTCGGATAAACGGTTTCGGAGCAGGCCACGCTTCGTCAAACCGTTCCGCCATCTGTGCTGACAACAGTACGAGTGTCAGACCGTACGGACAGCCTTATCCATTTTAGGGTTTTTCTAGAAAGGCTTTTTTGGCATTGTACTAAGGCCCATTTATGATTGCCTATAAATAGAGGGCTACCCCTTCCTTTATTAGGTTAGCTTTTATAATTCAACAACATTGTAATCAGAAAAGTGATATAAATATTTCCTTAAGTATTTTGGCTCGGATATAAGAAACTTCTCTAGGCCGGACCAATTCGCTGCATTCGCTAACTCTTCCTCTAGTTTCTATTGCTTTTACTTAATAATATTTGCTATTACTCACTAATATACATCGTATAAATATATATATATATATATATATTCGATAGAATCTCATATCACGAAAGATTAAGTTCATCTACATATCCTATTCACCACTTACAAATTTAATTGCTTACTTTCTGGGTAAACATATATCTTATACGAAATAATGTGACATGTTAAGACAAATTTAAGGAAATTAGAATATTGAAATCTATCGAGCTTTGGATGAACAGGAGAACTAAACAACGCTCTCCCCAACATGAAAGTAACACGAAATTTGGTATTTCCCTCTCCCCAACTTACTACCTTATTCAACTGCATGTATGAAAAATAAAGAAACTTGTAGCACAGTTAAACAAATACTAACAAGTTACCCAAAAAGACCAAATGAACTCTAACAAAATTTCCTAACTCCTCAGAGAATAAAATAAAATAAATATTACAAGCCTAGAGCAGTACAACCACCCATCTTTAACTTTTACAATTGAATGTGTAGAGATTTTTATATAAACAATAAAACTTACATGTTATAATAAATTAGATGCAACTTTTTCCTAATCAATTATGAATATTTATGGTAGACATTTCTCATATGAAAAAATGATATAGTTGTACAAGTATGTTTTACACTGTGACTGTAGTAGTACTTACTACTTCGAACTTAAAATTGTTCGAAAGTTGGACGAATGCAACTTACAATCCTAGTTCATGCAGTGATATATGGGCTTCTCATACATATCCAAATGTTTACTTTTGACGGTTCTCGAGTTTAGATGCCATCAAAATTAATAAGCAATACATCTCTAATTTAAGAAATTATCCATTAACCATAATTACGGCTGATTGTTGCAAATATCTTCTTTTAGGTCACTATTTTAGTTTTTGTCCATATCTTTAAAATTTGCGCAAATATAATCTTTAAGAAGTTAAATTATCCTTTCAGACAACAATAAACTCAGAATAATGTTTGCTCATATATTGCTTAATCCTATAAACAAAAGGTTAGAATGTTGTCTAGCGTTTGCAATAAATTACAAAATTTTAGATCGTGGTCTAATATTTTTTCATAAAATTTTCAATTTATTTAAAATAAACTTTTAGATTGTAATCTAAACATTCCACAAGTTGCAAGAGAAATAAAAGAAAACATCATTTACTAAACAATTATTCATTAAAGGGGACAGCTAATGAATATTTCACCACTTGTCCCTTTTTGGATAACTATTTAGTAAATAATCCTCTTGTTATTCTTGCAACTTATGGACCTTTTATATCACCATCTAAAAGATCCATTTTGAGCAAATTTAAACTATTATGAGAAAACATTAGACTACAATATAAAATTTAGAAGTTATTACAAATATTATAGGACAATCTAATATTTATCTGTACGGTTAAAAGATATATGAACATATATTAGGCCCCATTAAAGGTAAAAATTTAAAGCTATATCTACACAATTTTTAAAAATAGAGATAAAATTTAAATAAAATTCTCAAAAAAGGACATTTGCGTAAATCAACCCTGACTTGGTGCCCTTAATGTAATAGTCTTTTATGGACTGAAACAAAAAAGGCCGCAGATCCAAATTTTCGTTCCCTCAAAACTGGGCCGGGCATTTTCACCAAAGCTAAATGGAGGCGTGGAGATAAAACTGAAAAGAAATACCAACAAAAAGGACTGATAATACTGTTTGTTTTCACTTGCATTTTCTATTTCTTTTGCTTTCTAAATGAATGTTGTGGAGCCTCCTTCCACTATCTTTCCTCGAATAAGGGAGGAAAAAGGAGCTGGCAAAAGGTCACTCCACTGCTTAATGTCCCGCAACAACTCCCATGTAATCCTACATATTTATTTATTTTTTAAAAAAAAAAAAATAGCGTGGCCGTCTCTTAAAAGTGTGATGTATATATATATAATACAAAGATTATTTGCTTGCTTCCATGGCTCGAAACTGTAACCTATATGTCACGCGGAGACAATTTTATTGTTGCTTCAAGGCTCTTCTTTGCTTATTTTATTAATAATAGTGAAATAAAAAGAGTAAGTTCGTTTATTAGAGAGAAAGGCTTATTTCAGTTAAAGTTGCAAATTGTTAAATGAAATATGAATTCTCGGAAATATTTAAAAGCTGTACCAAAAATATTTCTAGAGGAATTTATTAACCATTTTGAAACATAATACAACTAAAAGAAGGGTTAGTAGCATTTTTAATCCTTCAATTATCGATAAATTATGACTTTAGCCCTTGTGATAGGTGTATATTTAACCTTCAATTAATTGAAAATGTATACTTTTGATCCCATTATTTGTGAATATTCACAATTTTACTATGATTATCAACCATTTTATCACTTAATTACTCATATGTGTTACGTGAAATCTGTAATGCTACTTCATATTTGACAATAATATAATTCTAAGAAAAATCAAATATAACATATTACACATTTTAATTAATTAAACATTAAACGTTTTGAGTCACATATCACAAACATCAAAATGAGAAATTATCAATAATTAAAGAACCAAAAAGGCTACTTTCCCATAAAAGAATGTCATATGGACTGGAATAGAGAAGATAATTAGATTTTATGAAATTGAGTCAGAGGTGCTGGTAAATATACATATTTGGAAAAAGTTATGACTTGACACAAAAAAGAGCAACATTCTGAACCCGAACTTTTCCAAATGGTAGCAAAATTGAGTTGTTTTAACCCTGGACGTTAAGAGTGATACGTATGCTATATACAATCTTTTCATATTTTGGAAGGAAACACTTTATAATCAACATAGAATGGAAATAATGATATTTCCTTCTATTCTAAGATATTGTTTTGGCAAGCTTTTTAAAATTTTGACTCTGTAGAAGTCAAGAAGTAATTTTTCAGATATGTTTTAAAAAAGTTCATTCTTATTAATCCAGTTAGTGAAGTTTATTTTAATTAAGATTGATTTAAAAAAGAGATAAATGGTACATTGGACATATACTTTTACGATTAAGACATTTAAATATGTTAGTGGGGGTGTAAAAGATCTTAAAAGGCAAATTATGTGGTTCAAAGTCCCGAGTAGCAATTAATTATCCGTTTAAGAAACATATAATAGTAATTTAATCAAATAATCTTTTGAGTGTTGCAATTAAATAATTTTGTTAATAGGTATCTCAATACCTCAAATCTAGAATTTACAATTATAGATTGGAGTGTTTATTTTATTTCTTTTTGTGTCACGAAAATTACATAAATGAAGAGTCTAATCCTCGGGGTCCGGAACAAAAATGATGCAAAAAAATTTTTTTTTAACCAAAATACCCCAACAAAAAAAAATGTTACCAATATTTTTAGCGCAAACATTTTACATCGCGCTAAATCACTTAACTGTAATCGTTCCGTTAAGTGCTTTAGCGCAGTAAAATACTGCGCTAAAGCTTTTCTCGTGTGCCTATAGCGCAGTATTTTACTGCGCTATAGCGGTGCCATTTTCCAAAACCAGCCTATTTACACTCCTTTTTACGTAGTTTAGCCGTATATTAATCATGCTTTGAGACTAGGAACTTCAATATTTTATATAGAACCCTACTTATATTTGTACAATTAATAATATAGGCTCAATACATAAAGAATACGCAATACTTTGGATTGTCGTTTTAGTGGTTGAAAAGTGCTCGAAGTCCTTTTTTTGTTTGAAGACTTGTAGTCATTAGCTTTACGTTATTTATCTTTTAGGTTTCGTCTTATTTTTAAATTAATGCTTAACTTTATTTTGAACGTGTGCTTTTTTTTTTTTTTTTTTTTATCAATTTAGGGTGTGAAACTATAAATAATAATAAAACTAAGATAATATGTATAAATATACAAAAAATATATTATATTTACGATAAATTGTACAACACTAATGTATATACACTATCGAGGATGGGTCCCACATGTAGTATGCGTGAGACTATCCCTAGGCCTAAGGCTCATGCCATCCCCACCGCCCTCGCCATTGTCTCCATCGTCCTTCTTCCTCTTAATAACCGACGCTCCAAGTCATGATCATCTCCTCTTCCCCAGCCCGCGCGCCCTTGACTAGAACGTGCTTCTTCTTGGGATCTGTTTCCCGCCGGCACGCTCGAACCTCAGCCGAGCTAGTCCGGAGACTCAACCACTTCCTCGTCCGGAGTCGCTACCTCGTGCGCCGAAGGGATGAACCTAAAAAGTATATAATAATTAGTACCATTTCTTATTTATATTGAATACATTAACGTTATTTATTTAATCAAACCGCGTGTCAACGGGCGCCGAGTAGGCCCCCGAGATGGGTCTGTAGGCTCCTCAGATGGGGGTGGTGGTGAATATGAGGTAGTCTCCTGGACGAGATGCTGTTCGTAGTCCAAGTAAAGGTTATAAAAATTAAATAAATATTTACCTTATATTGAATAAAAGTATTTATAAGTAAAAAACTTACATGCGCCTCGCAGTCTCACGAGAAGACACACCTCTCTGCCTCGGGCGGTCGACCGAAATGCCCCCGAGTGGGTCGCTCGCGAGCCCGCCGGCGTCGAATCCTAAAATATCAAAATAACGAAATAATAAGTAACATACATATTTAAAATAAATACTTTAAATAATAAAATATGTATTAAATATTGACCTTATGTTGAATAAAAGAAATTGTAATAAAAGCTTACCTCCGTGGCTCGGTGGTCATACGAAGACACCGCCGGCTCGATTGTACCCATGAGAAAACGCCCGAGTGGGTGGCTCGGTGGACCCGCCGGTGCCGAATCCTAAAATATAAAATAATAATAGAGTATACATATATATATATATATATATATATATATATTTAAATAAATAATTTAAATGAACAAATAAGCATTTTAAATACTAACCGGATCAAAAACTCATCGAAGTCGTTAATCCCGGGTCCCTCTAAATTCCTCACAAAGCCGCTCATCGACCAATGAAGCCGCGTAACGCCGCCCAATCAACGTTATCACGCTCCTCCATGTATGCATTCTCGGCTCGTGCCGTGATGACGACCCGGTATCTCGACCAAGCAGCGCCGGCGTAGAACGTAGGTGGAGTCCCCAGTGAGCCGCCGCCGCCCGGAACGGCCGCGGATGGACTAGACCGTGAACGCCCCTCCGGAATGGGATAGGCCTCATCCGCCTCATCTACCGACATGGTGTCCTCCACCACCGTGTCCTCTCGAGTGCCACACCACCGCGGCTCCCACGCGCACGGCGCCCCCCCCCCCCTTCCTCGCCAAAGACGGCCGCCCTCCGGGAGCACCCGGCTCCTCCTCCCGGCGTCGCTCGACAGTCGCCCCTCCGAATAGGCTCCTCCCTCGCGCCAATCCGCTCGCCCGCCGGATACCATCCTCTCGCTATCCGTACCATCTCCGCCGCAAGCCCCGCAAGCCCCGTGGTAAGGCATATGCTCTAACCCCAACATGCGTAAACGCTCGTACGGCCACCACCGCATTTGTGTTCACCGTAAAAAAAAAAAAGTTACTTTTTAAAACGTAACATTCAATGCATTAAATAAATCTAAATACGATAAACTTACCAATGCCTCGCATCGCTTGGGCGAGTGTCGAGTATCCTACATCCCGTGGGGACGCAAAGCCGGGTTGCCGATCAATCGGCGTGGGGTGATCCGATGATACCGCCGCATGTACGTAATCGAACGGGAGTCAAAATGGCCGACGACAGCCTAAAAGTTGTCCAACCCGTTCTCCCAACGCGGGAGCCGAACATGCACGAAAGCGTAAAATCATCATCAACGGCGCTCGATCGTCCGCCTGCAGTGTCGGAGCTCATGACGGACGCGAGGGGGTATACCGTATGCCCAAACCGTCGTAAGACACGCCGGCATGTGCCCCTACGATGTCTGTGTGTATCAATGGACACCGCGGCATCCAAACCCCCCCTCGGCCTCTAAGGCCGGCAAACCATCTAATATAGCAACAGACGGCGTCCATATAAATAGCCGCATAACATATACATACAACCGTTGATCACCAAGTCGAAAAGACGTTTAATTAAATTATTAATGTAAATTTAAATTGTTTTACCGCATTGTCCGTCATGTGATCAAGCTGGTCCCGGAATGGTAGAATACTGTGGTGCATATCCACATCCCGATCAAAACCCGTTGTCCACCTCCTCGCATAAGGCATGTCAATGTCGAGGTGATGCCTAGGCACGGCCGAAAAGGCAAGCATCCCTCCCCATGCCCATAGTCAGCCGATATTAGAAAATACGATTTTTAAGTCGTCTTTTCAAGAGTTTTGTCTACATTAAAATAAGGCATACTTAAAATATTACCTCGGAGAACAGCAAAAATCCACACACATCCGTGACAACCCAATAGACGCCGTTACGTACATCCGTAAAGATACGCCAAAAAATGCCCCCCCCCCCCGTACCGTAGTCTCCTAAAGGGCTGTCCGTATGCTCCAAGAAAATCAAATAACGTGTGTCGACAAAGGCACCCGATGAATTCGGGAACAAGACGCCCCGAATATAATAAGCGTATACAAACGGCATGACGATCACCGCCGTCCGCGGGGTGCCGTCATCAACGGATCAAGACCCTCCAAAAAAGTGCAGAGTGCACTAATCCGAACCCGACTCGGCCCCGACATCCGGCCCCGGGCAACAGCACGAAGTGGGCGAGCCTAGTCAACTCGTCGCCCTATGTCCGACCAGAGTGAGGCTCGTACCGAGTGTATAATGGCTCTCCATCTACCCGCAAATTCCAATGACCTCCACATCCTCGTTGCCCGTGGCCTCACCCGGTGCGAAGATGGAATGTGTCTGTGTCCTCCACCGCCAACCACGGCCGTGACGAGCGCCCAATCATACCGTACTCGACCAACGGACACGCAACGGCAGATCTGCCGCCCCGAAACAATATCTCCGCACGCGGTGGGGGGGGTGCTCGCGTAAAAGAACCCAAGCTCGTAGGCCTACGGGGGCGGAGCCTAGTAGATATCCCTATAGTACCGACCCATAATAAGTCGATCTATGATTGTCTCAGAAAGACACATGCGATCTATCGAGGGTGAGCAGAGTAGGCCCCGCGTGAGCATCGGGCCCCGGGGAACATCGGGCCCGTGGGGAACATTCGGATCCATGAAAGAGTCCGATCTGTACAAAACTAAATTAGTCATTATTCTTGAAATGAAAGATAAATTATATTAACTAATTAATAATTTGTAGGGAATATGTGAATTATGTAGTATTATATCTTGTGAATAATTAATATGGATATGCAGCAAATTTAATATGTGATAGTAAGGACACATATGTGATGGCAAAGACTTTTTTGAGAATCATCTTAAGTTAATTAGTTTGAGAATCGAAATTCAGCATTATTTGTTTAGAACTTTATTTTGAATAGAAGAACTTTTAACTATTCTTTTTTAGATAATCTTTTTTTATTTAACATATATATATATTCACGCTTTTAAAATTATATAGATAACAATTCATAATCATTTACAACTTATCCGGATGGTTGTTACCTATTGTATTATATTATGTTGTTAATTTAAATACAATGTTTGTTTTGATTGTTACTTTTCCTACAAACTTTACATTTTTATCGTTAACTTATGTATTTATGAAAAGAAGAACTTTAACTATTCTTTTTTTTTTTTTTTTTTTTTTTTTTTTTTAGATAATCTTTTTTTATTTAACATATATATATTCACGCTTTTAAAATTATATAGATAACAATTCATAATCATTTACAACTTATCCGGATGGTTGTTACCTCGTTGTATTATATTATGTTGTTAATTTAAATACAATGTTTGTTTTGATTGTTACTTTTTTAGATAATCTTTACATTTTTATCGTTAACTTATGTATTTATGAAAAGAAGAACTTTAACTATTCTTTTTTAGATAATCTTTTTTTATTTAACATATATATATTCACGCTTTTAAAATTATATAGATAACAATTCATAATCATTTACAACTTAGCTGGATGGTTGTTACCTATTGTATTATATTATGTTGTTAATTTAAATACAATGTTTGTTTTGATTGTTACTTTTTTAGATAATTTTTATGTAACGACGAAAGGTCCTATTTTACGTAATCATTGATTTGGTCCTATACAATATGACACAATACGAAAAATGTCAAAATAATACATAACAATCATCCAATCAAAGTGTTAACAACATAATAATTCATTACCATTCAATTTCTTTCAATTCATACACAATATTTAACAACTAATAAATTCATAATTAATATTTAACAAAATAATAATTCATTAACAATTCATAAATAATTAACAAATTATCAACTCATAAACATATAACAAATTAACACTTCATAAACATTTAATAAATTAACAATGCATAAATATTTAACAAATATTGAATTAAACCAAAAAAAAAAAAAAATTCGGAATGCTGGCTTGCCACAGTCCATTAAAAAAGAACAAAAAAAATTGTTTTTTTTTTTTTTAAAACATAGCAAGGATTAAATGTTAAGCATGCTTAGAATATAATGTATATAACAAAATAATAACAAAAGTTCATAATAAAAAACCTTAATCGAAGATTTTTGTAGTTATTTAATCAAGTTCTACGCCGCTTTTCTCCAAAATTTGAACTTAATCTCGCTCTCGACTTCGAATATACCGAGAATCTAAACTTTCCGACGAAATTTAATAGAAAGTGACGTTTTTGGAAGTGGGTCCACCTTTTTTTTTCTCACAACGGCCGTTTCTTTTTTTTTTTTCAACCCACCTGGATGGACAGGTATGGAACCCGATCGTTTATGTTGATGACTATAACGCAGTATTTTACTGCGTTATATCGTAACGCAGTAAAATACTGCGCTATAGGCGCACGAGAAAAGTCCCTTTAGCGCAGTAAAATATCGCGCTTTAAAGCACTTAACTAACCTGATTAAGTGATTTAAGCGCAGTAAAATACTGCGCTAAAGGTATATTGGTAACATTTTTTTTTGTTGGGGTATTTTGGTTAAAAAAAAAATTTTTTGCATCATTTTTGTTCCGGACCCCTAATCCTCGTGGGAAGGGTGGCAAGTGGGCCCGAAATTGTTTGGAGTGTCACTTGCCTCCTCTAGTAGGATCTAATACAGGTGATTGCTGCCCGTCATTGTATTCCTTGTAAAGTTGAAATAGGGCGAATACATAATAGGGGAGAAGAAGGTAAATAAGAGATGCTTTATTGTGGAAATGGAATTCATACCAAAGTGCTGGAACATTGGCGTATTTGGTATGGACAAAAATGAAACGTTTCTTTTAATTTTCTTATATTTTGATTGATTAGTTAAATTTTTTTTATTTTTTTAATGGACATATCAAAACTTTAAAAATCACTTATTATGAACAAGAGAGTAGTTATTACATTATAACTGCAATATCGTAATATGCACTACCACAAGGGGACAACATACTTCTTATTGTTAATTCCGAGAGAGATGAGATTTACATAATAATGGTTGATACTGAAATAACCTTTTTATTTCAAAACTCAATTGAAAATTACTATAATAGTCATGTTAGCTACTCGTCTTTGAATTGCCCTATTGAGTAAGGG
Organism: Lycium ferocissimum; assembly: GCF_029784015.1. Classification (NCBI taxonomy): domain Eukaryota; kingdom Viridiplantae; phylum Streptophyta; class Magnoliopsida; order Solanales; family Solanaceae; genus Lycium; species Lycium ferocissimum. The sequence continues at coordinate 2,128,143 of NC_081348.1, forward strand.
TGGGTGCTTGATGCATGCCTTTGACGTTACCACTGAAGCTCTCCTTCAAAACATAATGTTTTTTTTTTTTTTTTACTTATTTATATTCTCACTCAAATAATATAATAATTTTCATCAGAAGCTCTTTTATCTTGAAAAATCATGCAATTTCATTATGGCGAGTTCACACGTGAGATGCACAAAATAATTAAAATCAATTCTCAATATATCTTTACATTCTCTGATGAGTAAAAGGGCAATGTACTCAAATACCTCTGTTAATTAATGTTGTTAAATTATTTTTTTAATAGGCGTGTCAAAATTTTAAAAATCACTTATCATGATCGGAGAGTAGCTATTACATTATAGCTACAATCTCGTAGTTTGTGCTAATTCCGATAGAGACGAGATTTACGTAATATAATTACAATTAATGTTAAATAACTCTTCTATTTGAAAATTCTTCTAAAAATCATTGTAGTAGTTATATTGCTACTCGTTTTTGGAAGATTCTGATGCATGCCTTGGCGTTTACCTCCAAAGCTTTCTCCATCAATATATAATTATTTCTTCTTTCTTTTAATTATTACATTTCACTCGAATAATATAATAGTTTTCATCAGAAACTCCTTTATCTTGAAATCATACAATTTTCTTACGGCGAGTCCCCAATGTGATACACAAAAAGAACTAAAATAAGTCTTTCAATATATCTTTACATTTTCTGTTGAGTAAAAGGTTAATGTAGTGATATACCCTCGCTAACTAATGTTGTTAAATAATGTTTTACTGGCTATGTAAAAACTTTAAAAATCACTTATTGTGAATGGGAGAATAACTATTAGATTAATCAAGGGATTTTTGAGTTCGGAGGTGCTCATCCTGCGATTTTTTGAGTTCTGGGGGTGTTCTATTAACTATTTATATCTCGTTTTTTTTATATTTTTTATACAATTATACACTCTCCGATCGAAGTTCATAGGTCTTTGAGCACCCAAAATTTGCTAATGGGTCCGCCACTGATTATAACTATAAACTCGTAGTCTGCACTATCACAAGAGGACAGATTATTCTTATTGCTAATTCCGAGAGAGATGAGATTTGCATAATATAATCGCAATTAATGCTAAAATAACTCTTTTATTTAAAAATCTACTTAAAGTCACTGTAATAATTATATTAGCTACCCGTTTTGGCAATACCCGATGCATGCCATTGACATTACCTTAAAAGCTCTTTCCTTCAAAACATAATTAGTTCTTTTTCTATTTATTTACATTCTCACCCGAACAATATAATAGTTTTCGTCCGGAACTCATTTATATTGAAAGATCGTACAATTTTCTTATGGCGAGTTCGCACGTGAAATGCACAAAAAAAAAAAAAAATTAAAAACGTCTTTCAGTATATCTTTAAATTTTCTGCTGAGTAAGAGGGTAGTGTAGTCATATATCCCATTACTAATGTTGTTACGTGATTTTATAATGGACGTGTCAAAATTTTAGAAATTACTTATTGTGAATTAGAAAGTAGCTGTTACGTTGTACCTATAATGTCGTAGTTTGCGCTACCATTAGGGGCCAAACTAATCTTATTACTAATCCTGAGCGAGACGAAATTTACGAAATATAATTGCAACTAATGCTGAAATAACTTTTTTATTTCAAAAGTCTATTGAAAATTATTATGACGTCACGTTAGCTACTCGTTTTTCCGATGCATACCTTTGGCGTTACCACCGAAGCCCTCTCCTTCAAAACATAATTATTTTTTTCTACTTATTTACATTCTCACTCAAATAATATATAGTTTTCATCCTCTTTTATCTTGAAATATCATACAGTTTCGTTATGACGAGTTCGCATGTGAGATACACAAAAGAATTTTAGAACATCTTTCTATATATCTTTACATTTTCTAATTTTACATTATAACTACAATTCGTAGTTTGCTCTACCACAAGGGGGGTAGAGTACTCTTATTGTTAATCTCAATAGAGACGAGATTTATGTAATACAATTGCAGTTAATGCTGAAATAACTCTTTAATTTCAAAAATCAACTATAAATATAATAGTTATATTAGCTACTCGTTTTGGCAGTACCTGATGCATGCCCTTGGCGTTAACACCGAATCAAAACATAATTATTTCTTTTTCTAGTTATTTACATTCTCACTCAAATAATATAATAGTTTTCAGCCCAAACTGTTTTATCTTAAAAAATCATACAGTTTCCTTATGGCTAATTCGCACATGAGGTGTACAAAAATCTCAGTTCTTACTAACTTCCGGTGTGTAATCTATATCTTTCTAGCTAGAACTCGGTCAAATAAGAATCATTGATTCCTCTGCTGTCAAATTCTTATTCATTGCACTGGAAGATCCTCTATCTATTAGCATACCCGTACTGGCAGTTAGACTAGCATTCTCTCCCCAATCAATTGCAGTAACTGGATGTAAGAGAGTTAACTATCTACTATTTATGTCATGTCTTGGCAGGTGAATAAGGGAAAGAGATTGTAAGTGAATTCTCTCCTTCTCTATCTTATGGGAAGCACCTTTTTTGAGTATCCGATGAATGATCGACACTCACGTCTCTCATTTCCAGTTGATTTCGCTTGCTACTTTACGGCGCATTCCTAGACTAAGACTACGACAATGAAGAAGCAAGCTCACTCTCATTTCGACCCTTTTGTTCGAAATTTCTTTGTTTGTACTGAACCACTTTCAGAATCAAATCCTGTTCTACAAGATCCTAGATCAGCTATTAAAACATCTCTCAATATATCTTTACATTTTTCTGATGAGTAAAAGGGCAATTTAGTCATATACACCGATTAGTTAATGATGTTAAATAATTTTTTAATGAGCGTGTCAAAACTTTAAAAATCACTTATTGTGACCGGAGATAGCTATTAAATTATGACTATAATCTCGTAGTTTGCGCTACGACAAAGGGGAAAAATTACTCTTATTGCTAATCCCGAGAGAGACGAGATTTATGAAATATAATTGCAGCTACTACTGAAATAATCTTTTATTTAAATATCTACAAAAATATATTGTAGTAGTTATGTTAGCTACTCGTTTTTCCAGTACCCGATGCATGCCTTGGAAAGAAATATTTTTATGTCAGCAACAGAAGTCTAAGGTTAAATTGTTAATGATACGAATTCGACTTGGAGAAACCCTAGAATCTAACCAAAATGCGGAAAATTGAAAGATAAAGAAGAATTTGAGATGAGATGAGAAGGATAGAAGTAAGACCCACTTGATAATGAATTCTATGGGCAAACTTGAGTATATCAAACCCAAACCCTCCCAATTGGGAATCAATCAAGGAACCTATACTATTTGAATTCAGTTAAGAGTTAATCAAATGAATCCACAAAGGAACAACTCTCATATGAAATCAATGGAAAAGGGGTTCAATAGCCAACAATGGAATCCACTATAATTAACTATCACTAACACTAATCACTAGATTAGCACTACACTAAACTACCAAACAAACTATCACTCTTTAAGAGTATTCATCTCAACTTCATTCAAAGCTAAGTGCAGTATTTAGACTACTATGCTAAAGAAGACTAACTAGCTTATTACAAAAATACCTTTAATGAAGTAAGGGCGTTGTTTGGTTGTCTTCTCAAAGGATGATGGCTTGTCTTTTCATAATAGCCTCTTTGCATCATTAGCCACCATTTTCATAACAAGTCCCCATCTTCCAAGCTATCTCCCATAGCTTGATCATCTTCACATATAGGTCTTCAATGGCCTTCAAAGGCTCATCCTTTCATCAATGAGTGTATAGTGTGAAGATACCCGCTTGAGACTCCTTGAAGCCCCTCAATTATGGTGAACGTGCTCCATGGGCCATCATTGGTTTGAGTACGAGCTTCACTGTGAATCCTAGCCCTCATAATCACCCTCAAGCCATCCAATATCGTATCATCCTGCTCTTCTTGAAAAGGATTCTTCCTCGAATTCGAACCTTTTAAGACTATAAGAAGGAAATACAAAAACAAGGGCCTCAAAGCATGAGGCCTAGTATAAGAATAAACACTCCTACCAACATGCCAAGGATTCACAAACTTGTGATATAACCAAACATCGATCACTCTTAAGAAGAACAATCCTTCACATGAAGCCTTAAAAGCTTGGCTACTCCAAATATCATGTAATGGGGAGAAGGCAAAGGAATCAAGAATTTTAACATCGCAATTATGCACTCCCTTTAAGTCTTTCCTAATATAAGATATGCTCCCCACACAAGTACGAGCATCATCAAATGCAAATAGATAGTAGAGACAAGAGGTACTCAAAAAAGTTTCATCTATAGGGTCCTCACATGTAAGTTCAACATTAGACTCATGACTATATTCATGCATACGCTTACAAGTTGGGACACACAAAGAAAAAATGTCCATATACAAGCAAGTGTCGCCCTCTTTCCCAAAACAATCCTTAACGAACCTGCTACATTCCCCCCTAGAGGAAGTTCCCGTAACAGGGGGGAGGGTCATCATCCCATAGTGGGTTTCCATAAACTTTGTAGCCCCCAAACGTGGTTGTATCTCCCACACCACAGGACATGTACCCATGCAACCCACTATCAACAATCATGTCATTATCGAATAAAACATTATCCTTAGAGAGAGACTAATCAACTAAGGGTGTAGAATCAAGACATGCAATTTCACGCTCGAGAAGATCAATGTCATGATGCTCTATATGGAACACAACACTATCATAACCTTGAGTCTCGTCAAAGGTCAAGAAGGTAAGTCAAGGGATTCATTTTCATATGTATCAAATAAGGATGGTGTGTCATATTCACATTCTTTCACATTATCAACTAGGTAAAATTCATCACTAACTTGCGGCTCATAAAACACATCATAAAATTCCTCAATTAGTGTACTATCGTTACTAATAAGTTGATCAAAATCAATACCAACACTAGTTGGCTCAAATTGATCTTGCAAGGAGAGTCAATTCGGTCATCAATATGATCAACTAGTAAGTGAGCAAAGATATCACATGACAATGCACTAAACATCTTATCACAAGTGTCAACACTAGGTGGACACAAATTGATCTCACGAGAAGAATCAATTCAGTCATCAAGAGGATCAACTAGTGTCGGAACACCCACATCAACGAGCTTGTCAATATTCATTAAAGCACTAAGTTCAACACATGGTAAAGATTCATTAAGCTCACATGATCACAAGCTATCACTCACACTCAAGTCAGCAAAATGATCATTCACATTAATTGTAGTGTTAAGGTTAGTTATTTTACCTTGAAGTGCATACACAACATCTTCTTTACCTCAGGTTTCAATTTTGGAGCAAATTTGCTCATTCGGAAAGCCTTCAACTACCTCATAATTTATCAAGGTTTCAGGTTCAATATTTGGATTGCTTCCAAGAATACCTGAACCATTATCAAGACAACTAGAGACAAAAGAAAAGTTACATGAGTTAGAAAAAGGTTGTGACAACCCTCTCACATCACTCCTCACATCCTCTCATTTTTCCACTCTAGAATTGTCACTTTTCTCTCGCTTACTCCTCTTAATCTTTTCTCTCTCAATTTCATGAGAATTAGGGCAAGTGCCAATAATTCCCTTAGAATGGTTGGGTGAACCCTTCACTTCTAGTTTCCACTTGGGTTCACAAGGAGTAGTCTTATCTTCCTTTATTTGTTGATCCTTGGCCAAGCGTTTCATAATTATTTTGAAATTTCTTTGAATTTGTTCCCAACGTGAAGGCTCGAGAACACTCACTTTAGGAAGTGGCTTACTTGCATTTGCTTCTTGCCTTTTTGAATTGTGTTTGGTGTTCTTTTTCTTTCCATAGGGATTGAAAAAACGACACCTCCAAAATTCCTTCAAGGCACTCCAAGTCTCAATCGGGTTCCCCTTTATTTTCTCACGTTCCCAATGTTTTATAAGGATCCCCTTTAGGGTGCTAGAAGCTAGCTCTACTTTCTTCTCTTCCATGTAGTTGTAACGTTCAAAGATCTCATCCAACTTGTGCTCCCATTCAAAGTAATCTTCTTCACTAGATTTTGGAGACAAAGTTGGCCACTCCACATTAGAAACACTCAATTTTGTTTCAAGAGTCCGCCTCTTTGGGTCAATCCACTCTTGAAACATTGAATTTATTCTTCTTGTACCTACAAAATGAGCAAACAAGGTTAGTAATAAAAGCTCCTCACCAATACTCATGTTTGCACTCGTATATGTTTGGCTAGCACCACTCGAATATTCTCACCCCTCTTGCCTTTTACCACTCAAGATGTATCCCTTAACTCGTGAACCACCAACTTGAACAAGTCTAAGATAGCACCATGTATCGGTTTGGAATGGAGTTAATGAGACACCAAGAAATGGAATAGTAAAAGCAACGGGCAAGAGCCAAAGAACTATTAACGAAGTAAAAGAAAAGGCACAAAAAGAATTGGCACGAAACAAAAATATGGACACAAAACTAGACTAAGATAAGTATGAAAAAAATAGTTAGTGAAAATCTAGTTAGAACTAACAAGAAAAATACAATAATTAATATGGAGAATGCTATATTTGAGAAAACATCAAAATTCAATTACTGGCTATTTTCTGCAAATTCTGAAATTTTCACATTTCTGCAAAATTGGCTATTTTTGCAATTTCTGAAAATCAGACAATTTGCAATTTTCAGCATTTTGTGGCCATTTCTACAAAAAAAAATCAGGTTATTTATGCAATTTCTAGCTGTTTTGTGCAAATTCTGGAAAAATAACAAATCAGTGGTTGTTTATGCAAAAACTGCAATTTCAACATCTTCTTCACCACCTTCATATTGTTATTCAGAATTGCTTCAAAGTTTTTGACACAGATTCTTCAAATCAAATCATGTCAATCCCAAACTCAAAACAAAGCTTCTCTATACCAACTAGAACAAACCCCGTTCATCAATTTTGTCAAACAAACAAGAAATCAACAAAACTCATTTGTTAGTTTCTAAGTTTTTCTAAGAACACCTATGAAGATATGAAACTTCAAATTTGCAATTTCTTCAAATCAAGTCCAATTAACTCCAAATTTCAGATTTAGCTCCTCCTCAACATAGAGAACAAAGCCTAATACAAATTAGAATCAATCAACCCTCAAATCAACAAACCCACTTTGCTTGTTATTCAAGTTCATCAAAGCTTCAAACCCAGCAATGGTGAATTCTTCAAATCAACTTGAAATTCTCCCAAACTTCGGATTCTTGACCTCTTTCACTAGGCAAACAAAGCCCAACAGGTTTGAGCCTTCAATTATCACGCAATCTTCAAGACCCATCAACTTGTTCTTCAAGCTTTAAAGGTCAACAATAGTGAAACTATCCAAAACTCCTCCAAATGGCTTGAAACTTTAGGATTTGATAGATTTAACCTCAAGAAACTTAAATCTATCACTAATTTCGCTCAAATCCAACAACAACATCAATTTTCGATTTTCTCTTCTTTTTCTTTTTCTTTTTGGAATTTTCAGTTTTTTTTTTTTTTAGATTTTCATAACAAGAAGAACATAGGATTTAGAATTGTAGGAACAATCCTTTAGGCTAAGCTCTGATACTAAATGATATAAATTCGACTTGGGAGAAACCCGAAATCAAACAACACACGCGGAATTGAAGATAGTAAGAAATTAATAGATGAGAATTGAAGAAATAGGAGATGAGAATAGAAGAAAGAAATGATTAAAATAACTAATTGTTGTGATTAATCAATATAGGACTTAATACCTACACCTATCAATCAGCAACAAATACATGAATTAATCCAAGGGAGAAAGAAAATTCAAACTCATACATAGACATCTAATCCAAGATTATCCAAGAGGGCTCAAGGTAAAGAGTTAAGGGAATCCACCGTAGTCTAACACTAGCTAACCTAACTCCATATAAGGAGAACTACTCTCAAAAGAGTTTCTTTAACATTTAATTCATCAAAAGTCCCAAATGAAATGACAAGTTTAGTATTTATACTAACTAATGCTAAGAAGACTAATATTGTTATTACAAAAATACCCTTAATGAAATAAGGCCTTCTTTAGTCTTCTCAAGGGATGATGGCTTGACTTTTAAGTATTGCCTCTTTGCATAACTAGCCACCATCTTCCACCCTATCTCCCATCGCCTCTTCGCATCACTAGTCATCACCTTCCACACTATCTCCCACTTGATCATCTTCACATATGTGTCTTCAATGTCCTTCAAAGCTCTATCTCTATCATCAAGGAGAGTGTGGCGTGAGGATACACACTTGAGACTCTTTGAAGCGCCTCAATTATGGTGAATGTGCTCCATGAGCCATCATTGGTTTGAGGATGAGCTTTACCATGAATCCTAGCCCTCGTAATCACCCTCAAGCCATCAAATATCGTATCAGTTGATCTTGTAGCGGTTGAATAAAAGTAACATGTATTTCGCGCAAATATGTGATTTGAGCTTTTATCTTTGAATTAAATATTATATTAAAGAGAAGTAAGTCATCATCATTTGGTAGGATCAATCTAAACCAACCCGTCATATTATGTATACAATTCAACATACCAGCTATTAAACAAATTATTTGAAAAGCAAGACAACCAATCAGAAATGTCACAAAATTCCGCTCTTCGGAGGTGCCCTCAGCATCAAGGAGCATGTACGAGGGTGTATGTGTGGCTCGCTTAGGTCATGAGCTGGCATAAAAGAAAAAAACTACTTTTAGTGTCGATGATTGGTACAAAATGATTATTTTAATAGGCGTGTCAATGCTTTTAAAATCACTTATTGTAGAACTGAGAGTAGCTATGAACTATAACAATAATCACCTAATTTGCACATAGACAAGAGGCCAATGTACTCTTATTACTAATCCCGGTAGAGGCAGATATCATCGGCTCCAATAATGTTGATTAGGTTGGAGAAGGCGAAGTTTGTGTACTTATTGCACAGTGCAGTCGATAAGTTTAATACTTTCTTGTGTAGCAAGAAGAGGATTTTGTTATTGAAAGGAAGAGTGACAAAACACAGAAAAGGAGATTTATCTGGGGGTATGAATAAAATCATTCAATTTTTAAAAATAAAAGAAAAAAGAAAAATCTAGCGGTGGGATGAAATTTGAAGGCAATAAGAAGAGGGTCACCTAACGAATTAGTATTTGTATTCCTACTTTTTCTTCTTTTTGTTTTTCTATATTTGTAGATATGCTTTTAAACACAATGATATTATTGCAGTTACAAGAACCATATGATATTTTATTGACACTGTTTAGTTCCTACTTGTGTAATACATTGTAGTAGTTATGTTCGCTACTTGTTTTGGCAATACCCGATGCATGCCTTGGAAAGAGATGTTTTTGTGTCAGTAATAGAAGCCCAAGCTTATGAAATTGTTGATCTTGTAGCGGTTGAATAAAAGTAACATGTATTTCGCGCAAATATGTGATTTGAGATTTTATCTTCGAATTAAATATTTTATTAAAGAGAAGTAATTCATCATCATTCGGTAGGATCAATCTAAACCAACCCGTCATATTATGTATACGATTCAACATACTAGCTATTAAACAATTTATTTGAAATACAAGACAACCAATCAGAAATGTCATGAAATTCCCGCTCTTCGGAGGTGCTAAGCATTGAGGAACATGTACTAGGGTGTATGTGTGACTCGATTAGGTCATGAGCTGACACAAAAGAAAAAAAAATGACTTTCAATGTCGATGATCTGTACAAAATGATTGTTTTAATAGGCGTGTCAATGCTTTAAAAATCTCTTATTGTAGAACTGAGAGTAGCTATGAACTATAACTATAATCACGTAGACAAGAGGCCAATGTACTCTTATTGCTAATCCCGAGAGATGCTGATATCGTCGGCTCTGATGATGTTGATTAGGTCGGAGGAGATGGAGTTTGTGTACGTATTGCACGGTGAAATCGATAAATTCTATAGTTTCTTTGTGTAACAAGAAGAGGATTTTGTTATTGAAATGAAGAGTGGCGAAACACAGAAAAGGAGATTTATCTGGGGTATAAATGAAATCAATTCAATTTTTAAAAATAAAACAAAAAGGAAAAATCTAGCGGTGGGATGAAATTTGATGGCAATAAGAAGAGGGTCACCTAAAGAATCTGTATTTGTATTCCTACTTTAGCTTATTTTTGTTTTTCTATATTTGTAGATATGCCTTTAAAAACAGTGATATTGTTGCAATTACAAGAGCCATAAGATATTTTATTTACAATGTTCAGTTCCTACTTGTGTAAATTAATCTAAAGAAAAGTCAAGAAAAAGAGCTTCTTTTTGTTCAACTAAATAAATGGGGAAGAAGATGACTCTTAAATAGACCAAAAATTGTCCATTGATGCCGTTTTAGAAGGTCATGCCCCTTAAACGTGTGTATTACATGCACTTTGATCAAATATGTCATCCGAATGAAAAAGGATTTAAAATGCTGAGTTCTAATAAGTTTAGTTGTTAAGTTGGCAAAATCGGGAGTGTACGGGCTAGGATGACAATTCGGAACAACTACAAGAGTCTCCCAGGTATAAGGAGCCAATATATTCTTATTCTAATCCCCAGAAAGACGAGATCTACGTAATACAATTGCAGTTAACACTGAAGTAATACGTTTATTTAAAAATCTATTGAAAATCAGCCTAATAATTATGTTAGTAATTCGTAGTACTATATGGTACAAAATAAGTAATTTTTAAAAAAATCAAAATAAGTTTTTCTTTTTAATTACCATTATCTAATACATGATTCCAACAAATTTCTGAAACGTATTTCAATATTCTTTTACATATTCTGATGACTAAAGGGGTTAATGTAGTCATAGACTCCCATTAATTAATATTATTAAGTGACTTTTTTAATAGGCATATCAAAACTTTAAAATTACTAAGGGCCTGTTTGGAAAGCCACCCAGGTAATTGGAATTGGGTGTAATTACACAGTTTGGCCTGTTTGTTTGACCAGGTAATTACACAGTTAGGTGGGAATTGAGTGTAATTGAGAGGGTGTAATTACACTCTCCAATTCTCAAGAGGGGGCTGAGAATTGGATGTAATTACACCCTGTAATTACAGGGTTACCTTTTAATTTATTTCTTTTTAATTTCTTTTCTTTTTTAATTTATTTTTTATTTCTATTATTTAATTTATTTTTTATGTTATTTTAATTTCTTCTCTTTTCTGATTTATTTTTTATTTCTATTATTTAATTTCTTTTTTATTTTTACTTTTTAATTATTTTTATTTTTTAAATATATTTTTATTTTTATAGTATTTATATTTCATTTCCTTTCTTCTCATTCCCAACCTTTACTTCTTGTGGTTCCATATAATTTCTCGTATTTTTTTTAGTTTTTTATTTTATTCATTTAGCATAACCGTGTTAATATTCTAATTTTTGAAACTACATCTCTTAATATTAGAAAGAATGAGTCATTAACAAACTTGTCATGTAATAAGTGACGTTATTAAAATAGAATTTCGTTGTGAATGAGGTTATAGACTTATATTTTCCCTTCTTTTGAATTATAGGAGTATTTACTTATGTTACGTTGAAACTTACGTACGTAAAGTTGGAATTTGACATAAGAGTATGATGTTAATTTTTTTTTCTTTTGGATTTTGAATTTGGGTTATATTTTCTATTTTAAAAATATTTTCTTTAGTACTATTGACTTGTTATTTCACATTGCATGTTGTTTATTTTTCACTTACAGTTGATAGAATTTTGTCAAACATTTGAATAATGTTATGGCATTATATTTATAAATATTCTTTTTTTTGTCAAACATCCATCCCGTGATGTTCTCACAAAAAAGGTATGCTTTTAAGTTTTATAATCAATTAAAATAAAAATATTATTAATTTGAAATTATATATCAATTATTTTTTACAATATTAGTTATAAATATATGATTATTAATTGACATATTTTCAAGAAACAATGTATTATTAAATAACTAATTTAATATCATTTATAAAGGCACATATTTTTTAAATATTAATTTTAAATTTTTTATAATCAAATGTTATTTTTAAATTAAACTAACTGTGTAATTACACTTGTGCAACCAAACAGCACACTTGTAATTACACTGTAATTACATTATGACAAACAAACAGGTCATTGTAATTGCAATACTGTGTAATTACAAGGCTGTGTAATTACTAGGGTAGTAATTACACCAATTCCAATTACCAGGTGGCTTTCCAAACAGGCTCTAAGTGTGAACCCGAGTGTAGCTATGAAATTGTAACTATAATCATTTGATAAAAAAAATGAAATTGTAACTATAATCACGTACATTGCACATGGTTTGCATTACCACAAGAGGTTAATGTACTCTTCTTGCTAACCTGAGAGAGACGAGATTTTGAGTGATATAAATGCCGTTAATGTTGAAATAATCTCGTAGTTTGCATTGCCACAAGGGGCCAATTTACTCTTGTTGCTAATCCCGAGAGAGAGGAGATTTCGTAATATAATTATAATTAATGTTGAAAAAAAACTCTTTTATTTCAAAAATCGACTGAAAATTACTGCATTATGTTATCTACTAGTTTTGGCGGTATCTAATATATGCCTTTGGCGTTGTCTGAAGCTCTCTCTTTCAAAGAATAATTATTAGTTTTCCTACTTATTTATACTCTCACTCGAATAATATAATAAACTTTCATAATGACCTCTTTTTATCTTGAAAAATCTATAATTTTGCTTGCTGAATTCTTACGTGTGATACACAAAAAGAAATGTCTTTCATACGTCTTTACATTTTCTGGTGAGGGTAATGTAGTCATATACCTCAAAGTGTTATTAAATAAATTTGTAATAGTTGTATCAAAATTTTAAAAATCACCTATCGTGGATCCGAAAGTAGCTATAAATTAAACTATAATCTCGTAGTTTGCGCTATCATAAGAGCCAATATACTACATTTAATGTTGAAATAACTCCTTTATTTCAAAAATCTAGTGATTCAAATCACTGTAATAATTATGTTTTTTTTTTAAATTATGTTAGTTACTCGTTTTGACAGTACCAATTGCATCTCTTTGGCGTTACCTTGGAAGCTGTTTCTTTCAAAACATAATTATTCCTTTTCCTACTTATTTGAATTCTTATTCGAATAATATGATATCTTTAATTAGGAGCTTTTTTATCGTGAAAACTCATAGAATTTTCTTATGGCCAGTTTGCCCATGTGATACAAAATATTTTTCGCCAATTCTTGGTATAAATGCCAACATAAATTGAGTAGTCTAAGATTTAGAGATGATGAATAGAGTCATTAAAATTGTGGAAGTATCCCACTATCTAGTACATTTAGGGGTCGTTTGGTTAGAACACAAGTTATGATGGGATTAATTATGTTGGGATAAGTTATCTTTGAAATTATTTATGTTGGGATTAGTTATCCTGATATTATTTTTTATTGATTGTTTGGTTTGTTGTATTAAAAGTAACATGCATTGCATAACTTTTAAGAAAAAGTTATTTGTTTACAAAAATATCCTCCACCTTATGTAGTAGAAAAAGGGTTTTGAGAACCTCAGGGCTATTTTAGTCAATTTCACTGTTGTATCTTGGGATAAGTTATTCTAGGATAACTATGTCACCCTCTGATAGGTATAAGTTACCCCAGCACTATTTTTAATTCTGGGATAACTTATCCCACGATTAGTAACCAGACAAGGGATAAGGTGATACTAAATTTTTATCCCATCACTATTTTTGCTTATGCATCATACCAAACCATCACTATTTTTACTTAAAGCACAACTAGTACTAGGGGTGTACATGGACCGGGTTGGTTCGGATTTTTTAAACACCAAACCAAACCAATTGCTTCGGGTTTTTAAATTGACACACTAAACCAAACCAATATAATTCAGGTTTTCTCGGGTTATTCGATTTTCTCGGGTTTTTCGGGTTTTTTCCGCTATAGTCTTGATACAAAACATATAACTTTTACTTCAAATATTTCTTTAGTCCTAGTAAGATACAACTATATAATTAAGGTGTTTCTTAAGAAAACACGCAAAATGTGAGAAGAGTGATGACATTGTATTAAAATATTGACAAAAGCTAATAAAATCGGTTAAAATAAGTATTGCTAATTAACAAGACATAAAGAAAATGACCATAATCTGAAAACATTAAGTCATGCTAAAATAAGTACGGCTAATAAGTATTAATTGCATGACAAAGAAAAAAAATTTAAGTTATGTATTTTCACTCTCTAAATCAATTATGCAAAACTAAAGGATAGATATCCAACACTATTGTCATTCCTAGTGGTAAATTGAATTTCTTTTGTTAGCATTAGTGTTGAGTTGGTTTTGATTTGGACTTTATTTGAGTTCTAACGTATAGGATATAAAACTTATTAACGTTCAAATTAAGTTCGAGCTTGAATAATATGATAATAGATAAAAAACTATGAAAAAATTTAAGAAATATTTATAAATTACATTACAAATAAATATTTTTATGTATAAAATATTATAAAAATTGAATACATGTAATGTCAGGTTGGTTTGGTTCGGTTTGACTTTTTTTAGTTAAAATCAAACCAAACCAATTATGGTCGGGTTTTTTTTCAACACCAAACCAAATCACTAGTCGGATTTTTTTTCTAGGTTTATCGGTTTGGTGCGGTTTATCGGTTTACTTTGTACACCCCTAACTAGTACTGTTATTTCCTTGACCAAAGAATAAAGGAAAAACATTTAAGAATTATTTTATTAAAATTTATTTACACGATAAATAAAGCGCGAAAGTGGTAAAACCAATTCCACAACTCGCACGTGCCTAGCGCTAGTGATACAATTTGAAGTAATGTCAAACAAGGAATTCGACTAAAACCTAAGGGTAAAAGAGTCAATTTGAGAGATCAATCTTGTGCTTCAGATCAGGCCCATGGCTACACCTATAAATGCCCAAAGTCCTCAATTCGTATACCCATTCAAAAACCCGTAAACAAAAAACAGAGACTCACTATAAAACGGACACAGACCAAAAAAGGATTAAAAAAAAATTAATCTACACGAAGAAGAAGGAAACTAAAAGCAGAATACCTAATCAAACCCTAGCTAATTGATTTGGATTAAAATCATAACCATCATATATGTATGTATGTGTGCGCATCATCTATGTGTAAAGGAACATAGAATGGAAACGAAGAAGACATGGAGTACATGGGAAGAACTATTGTTAGCGTTTGCTGTGAAACGACATGGTTTCAAAGACTGGGAATCTGTAGCTATGGAACTCCAAACACGTAGCTCTTTACCCGCTCAATTGACCCCTCAAATTTGTAAGGATAAATACCGTGAACTCCGGCGCCGCTTCATCAACAGTTATGATGATGAAAAAGAGGATGATGTTGATGCTAATGGAGATGTAACGATTCCTTGGATTGAGGACTTGAGAAAACTCCGTGTTGCTGAGCTTAAACAAGAGCTTCAACGCTACGATCTTTCGATCCAGTAAAAATCTCCTTTTCTTTTAATTGTTTTCTGTAAATTTTATACGTGGAAAAATTTGAGTATTTGGATCTGAGATTATTGATGTGATGATATGAACAGGTCGTTGCAGTTGAAAGTGAAGAAGATGGAGGAAGAGAGAGAAGAGAGTTTGAAAGAGGAGAGTTTGAAACCAGATCTGGAGGATTTGAAGGAAGAGAGATCGCAAAACGACAAAAACAGCGCTGCCCATGTCAAGCCGGCGAGTTCCATCGGAAAGACCGACTCAGACAGGGAAAACCGGTCGTTTAACGAGTCAAATTCCACGGACAACAGAGAAACCGGTGTTAAAAACGAACCGGAACCGGTCGAAGATAAACCGGTTCAGCAAGTCATTAAACCGGTGAGTCAAGAGGACTCGTCGTATAACGGTAGTAGTTCAGATAGACATGAGGAGGAAAAGAAAACCCGACCCGACACGGCGAGCGGGTCCAAGGAAGAGACCAAGGAAAACAGTGACGTGCAGAGCACGGCCACTTTAACGAAGAGAAAACGCCAGCGTGGCGGTGGAGATGCTGCTGAGATGGGTGCTTCTCCGGCCTTTGGGATTAAAGCGGCCAAATCAGAGCCGTTAATTGAGTTTTTAGATATAATCAGGTCGAATAAGCGCGGCTCTGTGTTCCAGCGCCGGCTAGATAGCCAGGTAACAATTCTCTACATCGCATTTTTTAAAATTGGTTGGCCTACAACTATTTGCTCATCAATTTTTCATCCTTTCGACCACTTTTTCTATTTATTTTTCAAAAAAAGATATTGGTAAAATGGGCAATTTATTTACTATCATCAAATAAATTCATGCAAAAATTGATGAAAAGGAAATGGAAAAACAGATATAGATAGTACTCTCATAGTAAAAGAGAAAAGTGGATAAAACAAAACGGATTAGTGGCTTCAATATATGACGTGTATGTGGTCTTCACATGTTTGTTGCCTAATTCCTCTTAATTTTTTTTTTACCACTTCCGTGTTTTAGATTGATATACTTAATTTGCATGCATAGGAAAATCAATAATTGGACTCGTCTTTCATATGTTGTCTACATGTGACAGTCGAGCAAAATTGTTGATTATTCCTACTCATAAAAGCATACGAGTTTCTGAAATTTATCTAACTGCTCCCATGCAAAAGAGGAATTATTATTTTGCAGCCATCCTAACTAGTTTGAATAGGCTACCTAAATAAAACTTGTCATTTGGCAAATTACTAATTTGGAAAAATTTATTTTGTGTCTCACATGGTCACATCTGTGTGAGACTTTTTATTTTTCCTTCCACAAATTGATGAATGCAAAGTTTGTGGGCCCGAAATTTAAATTTTGGTCTAATAATTTGTAAAACAAAAATAAGCCTGACACAATTGATAAACATTAAATAAAGTTTCTCAATTTAATATCTACTAATCTATTTTATTCAATTTATGTGATATTAATTTGGATTGATATGGATTTAAAAAAATTAAGATTTTTTGAATTTGTGGTAAAAAAACATGTCATAGCACTTCTGTGATTATAAAACTTTTGGAATTTGTAGCCTTGAACATATCATAGTAATATTTATGTAACTATAAAAACTTCTTATCAAAAAAAAAAAATCTCATTACAAGTAAAGTGACAAGTGTAAAGTTAATTATTTTTAAATATAAATATGTGTGATTATATTTTAAATAAACTAATTAAAAATTAGTATAACGTAGACTAAAACGAAGAGGGTATCTTTGCTTATATTATTTACCCACCGTTTCGATGTATGTGGTTTTTAAGTTATTCAATTGTGCAAACTTTTTTGCCCGGTTAATGAACTAAAACGTAAACCTCATTATTTTATAAATAATACTCCTGGGAGGCTAAAGTAAGAAAACCTTCTCAGTAAAAGTTGGTAGGTAAATAGGGGTAGAAGTAGAAATTTGAAGTTTCATGGATGCCGAGATTTGTACTTTATGAAAAAAATTAGGGTAAGGTGATTGGTCCCATCTACAAACAAATTGGTGAATTTGGACGGAGAGTGGGTCGCACTAACGAGAATGCCTTGTTTGCTTCTTGCCTCAGTACGTTGGAGCCACTAGAATTTAATCTTAGGAGCCCTTTAAAATTAAGAAAAAAAAAGGATCTCTTTATGGATCAGGTGAATACCGTGGGTCGGCCCATGAATATTACAAGGGCCCTTTAAGATGGTATTCAGAAGCCCAATGCATACTCTTCCTTTTGTTCCCTTGGAAATGATATCCTACCCACTTAAATAATATTGCAAATATTTTGTGTTATTTTTAACTTATTTATTATATAAAAAATTATATTATTAAAATAACATCACAATAAACTACGTATAAACTAAATCTCCCTTCTTTTCATTATCTGCCCTAGCTTTTTTATTTGTCGTTTAATTTTTTGACACACTCAAGAATAAAAATTATTTAATAGCATTAATCATAAGAGGTATTGTCTAAATTACCTTGATCTCTTCCTTGAATGAATTCAATTAGTTTACCTATTTTTCCCATTATAATCATTCTGCTTTTAAGTGTTACCACGGTTCATTTACGTGAATGGCATGGTCCAGGATTGATTTTCGCACCCTGATTTACCATAAGTTAAAAAATAAGTACTATAGTATGTTTAGTTGCAATACTGAGATCACTTTGGTAAAGTTTAGGCATTTTAAACCGCTCATGAAATTTTAATTAAACGACATCTCAAATTATTCACTTGCAAATATTTATCTAGTAGAGAAAAATTTATTCAAGACGTTACTGAAACCAGCGACAGAACAGTTGTAGCAACAAAATATCGCGAAGAGATGATTTAAAAGATGAGGTTATTTTAGACATTTTATTACGGTTTGTGTTGGGAAAATAATGCGACGTGCATCAGCAGGAGGTTGGAACACAAATCTTCTGTCTCTTTCAAGAGATGAAATGCAATTTACTGGAGCGAACGCGTATTCTTTTTGCCAATTTTTAAACCCGATCCCACTGCAGTGGGAAAACTGCCATCTTTAGAGGAAAAAAGAATTAAATATTTGGTTTCCTCCCTTTTCTTCTCCTCCAACTAACCGACGATCTTTCATTAATTCCATTTGCGTGTTCTTTATAAATAAATAAATTAAAGTTGTAGCTGATAATTCCATGCAGAAAACGGACAAGTACAAGAGTATGATCCGACAACATATGGATCTTGAAACGGTTCAAGCCCGGATAGACGACGGGTCATATTGCTCTTGCTCCGGCAAATTCTACTTGGACCTGTTACTCATCTTCAACAATGCTATCGTCTACTTCCCCAAGTCATCCCCAGAGTCAACTGCAGCTCATGAACTTCGTGGCGTTGTCATGGAAGAATTAAAGAAGACCAGAACCCAATCAAAGGATCCGACACCCAGACCTAGGTCTGGACTCGGACCACCCTTAACGATCCAACCCAAGCCTGAATTGGAGAGATCCGATTCTTTGCTTGCAAAACACAAGTCAACAGTTCCTATAGCAGTCTGCCGCAAGAGGAGCTCCATTTCAGCTAAAGCAGCAGCTTCTGGTAATGACAAGCCAGAAAAACAAGCTGATAATAAACCTCCGAAGCCACCCATAAAGTCCTCGTCGAATGAAGAAGACAGTTCAATCAAGCTTGGTATGAAAGAAAAGCCTGTGACTGGGGTAAGAAGTATGAGGAGGAGCAGTAAAGGCCGTCCGAATAGTAATGCTTCACAATCCATCAACAACCAAAGCACAAATACTAAGCAAACAAATGGCAACGTGGACAAAAAGGAAGAAGCGAAACCGGAGAAGAAGAAAGAAGAAGCTAAAAAGCGAGGAGCTGCAGCGGACTTCTTGAAGAGAATAAAGAAGAATTCTCCTACGAAAGGAACGTTGGTGGAGGCGCTAAAGAATAATCCTACGGAGGATGCTGTTGTTAAAGGTAACAAAAGAGAGCAGCAAAAGAAAAAGGTTGATGAACGGAGAGAAGCTCCGGTGAGGCGAAGCGGCGGTGGCAGCGGCAAGGAGGAAGGTAGTCCGTCGAAGAGGAGCGTAGGTCGACCACCAAAGAGAGGTGGTAGAGAAGTTGTGCAGGAAAAGCGTGTAAGGGAAAATAATGAAAAGGATGATTCTTCCAAACGGCCAAAGAAACGGTCAAGGAGGTAAAATTATCATGAATCAAACTGCTGATGTTAGTTTAGTCTCATTTTGCATTGTATATCTCACATTTTGTATTTTTAGTGTTAGGTTTTGATTTTCGGATTAGTTTACATCTTTTGCTTCTGTAACATGTTATTGGCATTTGTACCTTTCCCTTGTTACAGTGAATGTCTTTTCTCAATCAGTTTATGCTAATTGTCCCATGCCATTGGTCATTGTTTTTAACCAAAGATTAAGGGTGTGTTCAGTACGGAGGAAGAACACTGTTCTTGCAAAATAAGTGAATTTCTTACTTATTTTCTCATTTCCGTTGGTTGGTGAAAGTCATTTTTATGAAAATACCTACACCACCCACTACCCATCCTCCACCACTCACCCATCCACCCTCCGAATTTTCTATTTTATATAGAAATTCTTTTTATTTTTTATAAAGGTAAAATAAAAAAATATGAAATAGCAAATTCCAGGGGTAATAGAAAAAATTTCCCATTTTTTTCGTAAATGTAAAATAAAAAATATGAAATAGAAAATTCGGAGGGGTGGGGTAGGGGGTAAAAAGAAATTACTCATTTTTTATAAAAGTAAAATAAAATATCAAATGGAAAATTTGGTGGAGGGGTGGTGGTCTGGGGTGTGTGGTGGGGGTGCGGTGGGGGGTGGTAGGGTGGAGGGCGTGGGTGGGTGGTGCGATGGGGTGTGGGGGTGGACCCGCTAGGGGTAGGGGTGAGTTCGAGAGTGGGGAGAAAACAATTAATATGAAATACCACTTGAGGGACTTGTTTTCTCTACTTTTATTATGAAAGTTATTTTTCTCATTTTTATAGAACTTATTTTTTTAAAAGAAATATTTTTCAAAAATTTTGTCTAACCGAACATGAGAAAATTAAAAAATATTTTTCGGACAATGTTTCCTTCCATATCGAACACACCCTAATTTAAAAATATAAAAGAAAGAAAAGAAAAAAAAAATTAACATGTTGTACGGAGCTGTTGATTTATTATGGCAGGGTACTAAGGAACCGCGACGTAATGGTGTAACAATATTTTTTTGCTCGCTGTATAATAGAAACTCAAAAAATAAGTAAAATAAAAAGAAAACAAAGGTAGGCCGTCGCAACAGATGAAAAAAGTGGAAATAGGCTTTCTTGTACATTCGTTCATTTATTTATGGAAATAATTTGTGTTTCTCTCATTTTATTTCAATATACTCGTATGTTCTCATAATGGAGTAGACATTTTCAACTATGTTCGTATTCTCATTTCTCACTGGAAGAGTTGAAGTTCAACATTAGTATGTTCAGTTTTAGGCGAAAAAGAAAAGAACCAAATGATGCATGATGCTTTATGATAATATTGAACTTTAACTTATAATGATATTGTCAATAGTAGTTTATTGCATCATATAATTTTAATTTTCTTCCTCGTCACCAAATACCCCATTCCCCAAACTCTGAGCTAATTTCGACCGACTGACACATATTAGGGTGGGTAAGAGTTTATTTGTCATTATAAATCTGCTATATACACCAGGACTATTTTCAACAAATAAAAATCAGTATGATGAGTAGCAAAATTTGTTAAGGAATCAGTATGATGAGTAGCAAAATTTGTTAAGGAATCAGTAAGATGAGTAGCAAAATTTGTTGAGCAAAGATATAACAACAACATATCCAGTGAAATTTCACAATGTGGGATCTGGGTAGGATAAAGTGTACGCAGATTCAGAGGCGGACCCAGAATTTTAGCATGGAGGGGGCACCAATGACCAATAGAAAGACTACTTACCAATTCGCGAAAATATAATTTTGAGATCAACATGTGTTTAGGGCAGCCGGATGCACAAAGCTTCCGGTGTTAGCAGGGTCGGGGAATGGCCGCACCCTAAGGGGTGTGATGTAGACAGCCTACCCTAACGCAAGTATTAGTAACTGCTTCCCGGCTCGAACCTGTGACCTATAAATAAAGAGGTGTTTAGTTCAACGAAATTGAAAATAATCTGATATTACCTTATGAATTATGATATGAAAATACTGCCAAAATATAGGCTCATTTTCATCGATGCATAGTTAAAGAGAGGACAAATGACCAATAAGTCCGATTATTGGCTTGAATTCGGTCGTAGAAAAATTATTGACAGTGGGTTTAGAATGTAAAATGAATTCCTCATTTGTGAGATTGAAAGAATGGAAGAGAGAAGACTAATTCTCTTCTGTTAACGTGGGGAACAAAATTTGCTTTTGGGGTTTTTTGTGGGGAGGATTTAATCAGAAGAGGTGTGGGGACATAAAATTTTAAAGAAGGGAAAGTCACACAAATACATCTTTTTCAAATGGTAATTAAAAAGATTACAACTACTTTCAAAATATTACATAAATATAATTTATTCAAAATTTTAACTTTTTAATTGCAAAATTACAACTTTTTACATTCCTAAAATATCAATAATACTTAATTTTAAGAGTTACTACCATTAATGCATATTCACTTTTTACTTTCAAAACCATCCCCTTCCCTCCCCACCCACCCACCAAACCAAAAAAAAAATCTATGAAAAGGGCATGAGAGACAATGTAATTTTCCAAATAAACAAAACAAAATTAATTTTAAATCCCATATTCCATCTACAGTTTTAAAAAGATTTCTTTTTCTTTCGTTTCCTCCTCTTTATTCTTCTTTTTTTATTTCACTTGATGACTGATACAATTTTTTTTTTGTGACAAAATAAATTATTTGAATATATTAATATTAAGAAAAGTACACGAAAATATATGGTATATTGTATAACAATAGTACAGGAATATATTTTCGTAGAATATATGGTATATTGTATAACAAAAGTACATGAATATATTTTCGTAGAATATATGGTATATTGTATAACAAAAGTACATGAATATATGGTATATTCAAATTGGTAAATTTAACTGAAAAGATGATAACAAAATATCAGTGGATATAATCATAGAAATTAGTATATGTAAGTTTGTATATTAGATATAGTATACTATTACAATATACCTAATATATGAATATATTACTCTACGTGACAACTAATTGTACTCTACAATAACATATAGAGTAACAATATATGATATATAGATAGAATAATATATATAACAGATACTACAATAATATACTTGTTCATGAATTAGCTTCCTTTTTTTTTTTTTGGTTAAAATTCATGAACTAGCTTGCTAGTAGATTGTCTTTGGAGCATTTTTAGGTAAGCACTTATTGTGTTTTTATATGCATTTAATTACGTTATAACTAATATAGGGAATCTCCATATTTTTAGATTTTTATTCATAACAATAATCTCCTTGTTTTTAGCTTTAAGTTGCACAATTTGTAATATCTATATTAGTTGTAGATTATATAATTAACTCTTATATATCTTGTATTTATGAAAGTTCCCCTTTAAAGAAAAGCCAAAAAGAAAAGTATTGGGCTTATTGTAATTGTAAAGAGGCCGTCAAGCTCCACAAAAATAAAAGTAATAAAATGATGAGGCAATCCAGGTTCTATCTCAGATCGCACTCAAGCGCAAGGGCACAACAACCAATTGTACCAATCCGATAAATATATCTTGGGGATCCTTTTAAATATATATACTCTTTTCAACGTATATATACATATATATATAAAGTTTATCCCGAGGTTTACGGTGGCACGTGACCCCCTTCTATTAGGCTTGGTCCGCCTCTGCGGCAAACCTTACTCCCACCTTGAAAGGTAGGAATACTGTTTCGAAAGACTTTTGGCTCAAGAGAAAGATATGTGTAGATATTGTTGAAAACTGAAAAGTGACATTGTTAGCATCAGTAGAGGATATTCTTTTTCTTGGAACCTTAGAATTATGTTGACTTCATCAAAGAAAAACTTATTTTCGCATCCTTTAATTCCTATTCTGATGTCAAAAAGATCGATCAAGACCTACTTTGATCCCAACTAATGTTTACAATCTTTGAAAAAAATTAATTTTATCGAATACCTTATTTGTCATTATAAATCTGCTGATATATACACCAGACTATTTTTAACAAACAAAAATCAGTATGATGAGTGGCAAAGTTCGTTAAAGCTTAGATACAACAACATACCCACTTTTATTAAATATAATGGAATTTAATTCGTAATTTTAAAATCGTATCCTAACCAAATATGATAATTATAGCACATCATAGTTATTATTTTTCGAGTATATATGTCTGGCATACTGCAAAGACCTCTGGATGAGTATACACTAATTCAGTTAGCAAAATTAGATATTTTGGATTAACGTCTAGGACTCAAATCCTTAAAAAAAAAAAAACCTAAATAATTACAAATTAAATACTTATCTACTACTACATGTTCCTTTTTACTTGTCCATTTTAGCAAATCAAGAGAGATTTATTAAATTTCTTTCAATTATTCTTATTTAAATAAATGCATAAAGTACTAGTAGTCAAACTTAAATTTTCAAAACACAATTAATAAGGATAATTTATTAAAATAAACCCTTAATAAATAGTTTCTCAAAAAGAGTGTCAAGTTAACATGGGCCAAGTAAAAGGAAGAGGGGGAATATTTGCTATAGCAATCAAAATTACTTAGTGTAATCCTTCACAAATTAAATTCTTACAAATTTCATGTACTTCTTTTTTTCTTATCAAAATTAAGATTTGTCTAGCTAACTGACAGAAATAGTTGGGATGAACAGTTAAGATTTGTTTTATAGCACTATTCTATGCAAACAAGTATATGAAAAATTAATAATTAGTCAGATATTAATACTTGGTATTTCTATTTTGAAATCTTTATGTTACTTTTGCATGCATTATGATGTTTTATTGGTGTAATTAAGTGATCAAGTGATTGGTCTACTCATAACATGACAGTAAACTTTATTTGCAGGTCTTTATTGAATTGTTAGTGAATAAAATTGTTTTCGGGAATTTTCATATATACATATCTCATATAATCCGATATCAGATGAAAATGGTATAACATTTTGCAATACTTGGATCTCTTGGGTTTTGGATGCTGACGTCTACCAGATATTTCTAGTTGTTCTTTGTGTTGCATTTTGTATTGGACCGCAATATTCTTCTTAAAAGTGGATTTATGACGTCTTAAAGCACAAACATCAAAGTCAAACAATCCATTCGCTAATTTGCTTAATTGTTAAGATATTTAATTTTACTTTTTTTTTTTTTTTTTTTAAATTTCTTTAATCGCTGTATTACACACAAACACAGACACACACGCACTTGGGATGTTCCAAAAATAACGTGTCCTTGCTTGCTGCCCCGAGATACCTTATTTTCATTTTATCATTTTGACTCACGTTTGACAAGTACTTCCTCCATATTTGTCCAAAATGGACTTTGCACCCTCTTTAAGAAATAAAAATTAAATGCGCAATTTACTATAATGTCCATAATTGTTGTATAGCCTTAATGAACTTGGAAATGATTTGAGAAATAAATAATTAATGTTGAGGGTAAAATAAGAAAAAAAAATCTCATGATATACTAAAGTGGACAAGTAAAATTAAAAATTAAATTTTTAATATAATGAACAAGTAAAAATAAATGGAGGGACTAACATTTTTAGGAAGAAAATCCCTTTCTGAGTTAGGTGTCTGTGAGCATATAAATCCATGTACCTTAAAAAATATTTGATGCAGTGTAATTTTTTTTTTTTTTTTTTTTTTTACATTATCTATATGGTTTAGCATGTTATTGCTGGTTCTTTACTCTATTTTAAGTTACTAGATTATGCTTATCTTAAATAATTATATGTTATTGCAGGTAACTTGGTGTAAAAAGCTAATATAATATTAGTGTACAAAACTTAATCTCTCAAATTATATTATATTGATATTATAAAATTGTTTACACTATCATGTAGTTTAAATTTTAATGAAATGTTACGTTTTATTTTCTTAAGGTTACATTAATGCTTATCATAACCAAATTGTGTAAAATATTTACACTGTTGATGAATGAGACTTAATAAAAAAAGGTACAGAAGCATATGAATATGTGCCCTTATAGTACATTGAGCACATTTTTAAGGTATAGTGATCCTTAGGTGCAACAATTTTTTATAGTATGTTACCATGCTTTGCATTAGGCTTATATGAATGACCTTAGAAAATGCCAGAGTGATTGCCTCTTTCTTTACATTTTGAACTGCCAAGTATTCTCATTTCTATGTAGTCTGTCCTAGTTAAATAACTGAATATGCTCTTTCTTAACATCACCAGTGGTAAGAAAATATTCTTCTATAAATACCTGCTTCTCGAAACTTCATATTCTATTCCCTTCTCCCTTCACCTCCTCATGTATTTATGGACTTTACCATGTCGAAGGGTCAAGATTTAATGGGGATTAAAATCCTAATTAATATTAAAAATTGATAATAATGTTACCTAAAAGTTTGATAATATTGCCATAACTGTGAAGAAAATTCCCTCCATAAGTGAGAGAGAAGTCATATTCCTTTATTTGGTAAAAAGAATACCTCCTACCACTGTATTTTCTGTCAACGGAATACAAAATGATTTAATTTATAAGAGATATTTTCTGTCATACCAAACACAACTAAGGATAGTCCTTTTCTCCTCAAGTTGGAGATCCAAAGACGACTTGTTTCCCTCAACACCCACAACAGGAGTATAAAAAAGGGAATATGGTCAAAAATTACCCTCTGCCTTGAAAAAAAGGCTAAAAATGTTATCTGTTACGAATTGGGTAAAAAATATTTCTCTCGTCATTAAAGTTTTTAAATATGTCCATGTCTTAACAGAAATATCCAAATCTCCCAAAACAACCTTATTTCATTTTTTAAACCGCTCCATTTGAATGCGACCCAATTAAATAAAAAACTCATACGATCCCTTATTCCCCCAAATTCTCTCAAACTTATTCTAACTTCTCTTCCCCACTGTCCACGAACAACACATCCTTTTATAACAAGTTCAAAAACATGCATATAAATAGCTTTGTACAATCATTGGGTTGAAAAGGGCGAAACCCCTCTTTATCAATTTGTGAATTGTTTCATATCTTAACAACCTGAGTGAAGTTGCAGGGACATATAAGCAGGTTTTTTTTTGGTTGGATAATTCAGACTAAAAGCTGATTGACATAGATGTTATGGGTAAAATTCTTTTTTTTTTTTCTTCTAATTTTGTTCACATTTTAGATCTATTAAAAACAGGTATCAGAAAGGTTGTGCCATAGGGATAACTAAAGAAGCTAATTATTCTTAAAAGTTACTGTGAAGAATTCTCAGAAATTTTTTATTTTGTATACTGAGTTCCAGGATTCTAATGAAGCAGATTATCGTTACCATTATTGTGAACTATTCATGTTGAGTGTTGCTGCACTATCAATGTTATGTCTCAGCTGCAGGTGATGTATGATTTTTTTATTTAGTTGGATTGAGCTGAAATGAAGCGGATTTAAAAAATAAAATCAAGTTATTCCGAGAATTTGAGAATTTTCATTAAGACGGAGGTACATTTGAAAACTTTAATGACAGAAAGAGTATTTTTGACCTAAATTCGTAATAGAGGATATTTTTACCCTTTCCTCAAGTAGAGGGGTACTTTTGACCCTTTTCCCTATAAAAAATGTCTTCAACAAAAATCCAAGTCCACTCAAAACCAGTGAACCAAAAATTAGCTGGTTTTTTTTGGTATTTTAACCTTTTTTTTTTTTTTTTGGGTTCAGCTGATCATCCTTATTTTCATAAACATTTTCTCAAAATCTTTATCCTCATTCTAATGATAAAGAAGGCCACAGTCTTCTCCAGCTTCAAAAGTTCCTCTATAACTAGTCCTAGACTATTCAAATACAAGATAATTTCTATTTCAACTCAAACATCCTTGAAAAGGCAAATACACCATTACAACATTGGCCACTTTTAAGTCTAAATTAGCAATGAAATGAATGACTAAAGAATAATTAAGCTGTTCATTTTCACAGTTCCAGCAACAGTGCGTCAATAGAACCTTCTTTTTACATGATCACACGTTAAATTGCTACCATTTAATTTTACAAGAGCACTAAACTGCCACTACATGAAACAATAATCCAACTACAAATAAGCCTACGCAGACAAAAACTAGACTACAATAATATAATGTTAGCAAAGCGTTCCTTGAACATGGCATTATACAACAGGCCTACAATCATTCTGTTGTTTCGTAACATATGGCAACCGATCTAGAATACATATATGCCCTTTTTGCTCCACAGCTTCTATATACCACTCAGTACCATCATGGTATCCCCGTCATTCCCGGTCCATTGCTTGCATGAAATGTTCATCTGCAGCAGAAACACAGATCAATAGGGAAAAAAGTATGGGGACCACTAGGAGGTGAATCCAAGTGCCTTGAAGTTAATAAAAAGCAGATGCTATGACATCAAAACACAGTAGTCTTCGTTCTTTATTCCCAATGCACTGCTTGTAATGTTTATTATTAGTATGCTTATTATGACAAGATCAGTTGCATTCAGAATTAGCACTTCCATTGTTACATAAGAGTTGCTCAAACTCCAGATGAACCCCAGGATCCACTCTACTGGTGGTTGCAGACTATTTACCATGTAACCTTGGTGGAAACACAACACTCGCATGCTAATATGCTTCACTAAGAAAAGCTAGGAACAACAAAAAAATTGAACGTGGACCATTCCTCATCCATGCATTCCACATGGTACAGTGATACCCTTCCTTGTACTCATTTTGCACTTCTCATATTCCAAAAACCCATTTACGTAATAAATCCTGTCAACCAGAACATTTTGCTTACTTCCTGGCCTGTGGGTGTTATGCTTCTTCCTGTTATGATATATTCAACAGAACCCTATCATCTAATGCATTGGGCTTTAACTTCAACTGTTTCACATATCTATTATTCTTGTCACATCATAAATGATCAGTAATATCTCGATTTTATACTTTTGAGTAGAAGTTCTTTGCCATGTCATTTATTTGATTAGAATCAATATATCTCTAGTCCCCAAGGGCGTGTGTCAATGAAGTGGGTTGAGAACCATGAGGTCTCAGGTTCAAATTCCAAACGAGGCAAAAAACACTAGGTGATTTCATCCCTTCCATCCAAGCCTTAGCCTTAGTGGACAAAGTTACCCAGTATTTGTGCTAGTAGGTACTTCGTGGAATTAGTTGCGGGGTGCACAAGCTGGTCCGGTCACTACGGTTATCAAAAATATATATATACATGTTTCTATGTAACATTATAGCAGCAGCAACTTGAACTTAGTGACTTCTACCACTACATGAAATATAAATTTACCAGAGTCAGATACGTATTTGCTTTTAAAACACGTATCCGTTTATCTTCTCTATATAGAGGAGCAAATCAAACTGATGTTAGATATCATTTCCCAATGACATACATGTCAAAGGGATGGATAAATTTCTATCAACGAATATGATTAGCTAAGCTTCCTATGATGGTTAAAAACAACTTAAAGTGTAGCTTATTTTTCTAAAGAAAAAGTGTCGTAAGAAACAACAAGAAAATATAAAGTATCATAGAAAAATAAAATGTGCAAGTATTCGTGCAGGGTAGAAAATGTACAAGTCTTGCAGGGTATATCACTTTCATTCACTCCAAGAACACAATTTAGAAGCGTAGGAATACTTTGATATAAATTATGCCATTACTGCCAGCAAGGAACTTGTCCCACATCATTCAAATGGGAAACTGTACAACAAGCCAGGGGTATTGAGGGATAAAGGACACAAGAACATAAGCAAGAAGCAATCCATTTTAGTCTCAACAAAATGACAACAGCATGAGCACTTGACAATCTAGACTAGGAGACACTTTTGT
Source organism: Lycium ferocissimum (assembly GCF_029784015.1). Classification (NCBI taxonomy): domain Eukaryota; kingdom Viridiplantae; phylum Streptophyta; class Magnoliopsida; order Solanales; family Solanaceae; genus Lycium; species Lycium ferocissimum. Next base: position 2,157,674 of record NC_081348.1, read on the forward strand.
TTTGACTTGTAGATATGGCTTCAACACAAATCTATGTTACCTTTTCTCGGAAAAAAAAGGGAATGGAATTAAATGTCCCAAATATTTGAAGTACACTGATATTCCTAAACAACGATCTTGTCTTAAGTCCTTCAACTTATGCTTGTTTGGCATCATCACTCAGTGTATCTATTTTACGCAACTTATCCTACCAAAAGTAAAAAGTCCAGCTCACGTTATGGTATTAAAGGTATCAGGAAAAAGATCATTCCAGAATCTACATAAAGTAAAAGAGAAGTAGAAAGAAGAAGCATTGGGGAAGGTCTACCAAGGGTTTGGCCCAGTGAGTCAATGAAGTGGTTGAGAACCATGAGGTCTAAGGTTCAATTCCCAGCGGAGACAAAAATGCTAGGTTATCTCTTTCCATATGTCCAAGCCTTGGTGGATAAAGTTACACGGTACCTGTGCTGGCAGGAGGTAGTAGGTGCCCGCGGAATTAGTTGACGTGTGTGCAAGCTTACCTGGACACCACAGTTATCCAAAAAAGGGTCTACCAAGCTATAAAATTTCTTTTTCATTTTCTATCTTGCAAAGATATTTCTCCAGAACGCCTTGGATTTAGATCAGGGGAGGTAACATAATTCTTTTGGAGATAAATTTGACCTCAAATTGTAATAAGCCAAAGCCAAACAAGTAAACTTCTAGGACTTAACAGGAACTCAGCTTTGAAAAGGATCATGGAGCTTTTTTTAATTAAGTTGAGAAGGATCATCGAGTTAAATCCTCCAAACGAAATGAATGCATTAATCATGACGATAAAATGAAAAGAAAATGCAGGAATATTTTGGCATAGTCATACCACTCTCTCCATCAGAGATCTCTCCGAGCCTTGAGATTGCCTCCAGAAGTGCTTGCTCATGCTCCTGCACAGTAATATACTAAATTTCCTTTGACACAAATGAGCGAACAGTAAACATTACCGAACAAGTGAGTGTCCTCTAACCTTTAGCACTTTCTTTGCCTTCTCAACCTCCAAAGGATCTGGATGACTGGCGCCAAAGACCCTCTCCACCTGACAACATTTGCCAGTCTATGAACAAATATAGAAAGTGTAACATCTTACGCAATAGATATTAAACTACTGCAGCTAACCTCTTTAATCAGTGTTTCCGTGTGAAGTAACTGGATATCATCAGATCCCTTCTTTCCTCCATTCTGTGACGGTGGAAAGCCTTTTCTGGTCTGAGGTTTAGCCAACCCCCTTCCCCTCCCTGCACCTGGACCGCTATCACGCCCTACAGGCCTATTCACCCCACGGCCTGATCCACCAAAATTTCCATGACGAGAAATCCCTGGATCTTCACCCTCCCACTGAATATCTTCTGGAGAAATCTGTCAGAGAAGAGATATATGAGTCTGACCATTTCAAGAAAACTGAAAAGAAGAACTGATAACCAAATGATGCAACTAAGACTAATAGTAAAGATGAATAATGAGCTAGATACAGAGAAGGTTATCACTCTTATCAGGCAACAGTTAACATTGGACACCGCCACACCGGGCATGTGTCAAAGAGGCCTTTTTATGGTTCTTCTAAACATGAGATGGATATCATACTAATAACAGCCTGCATGATAAGTTTGAAAAGGTTCTTGCAAACAAATATCCACCCATGAATGTCACATTTTATTTCCAGACTCAAAAAGTGATATGTTGTGATATACTTTGGCAATATACAGAGCAAGTCATTCAGCCAACATCAACACCAAATTAAAGTTTTCCTATTCAATTAGTGCAACTCCAACAATCATTTATTGAAGAAGCAGCAAATACAAGGACTTGAACTGATGAATATGGATGCCGAAAAGGAAATTTCACAAGATCACACCTTAGAGAGAATTAGAGAAACTTAATATAAGGACTCGAAGTCTTGAACTACCAAACAATCTAGATAGTCATCAATCTTGAGGTCAAATACACCACATATTATATATAAGACCACTCATATAGAAGTCAAATATTAGATATAGGCAAAATGTTCTTAGTTTCTCTACTTCTAACTAGATATACTAGAGCCTTGTTCTCCACTTCTTTTATATGGTGGAATCTTTCTGTAAGTTCATATTCCAGAAGAGTTAGACAATGGACCATCCCAAAAGACAGGGTGTGAACTTCATTTATAAAATATCTTTAAAGGCACATGCAGTAAAATACTGTACTTGGTATGTATCAAAGTTATAGATATATACTAGCATTTAGATGTTCCACACAAAACATAGCTGCACACTAACAACAGGGAAGTTATACCTTCAAGAGAAAAATATGGTGAAGTCACCTTTACACAGGTTTTTGCCCTTTCCCGAGGGAAATGGTTCAGATTGGAAATTTAGAATTATCCTGAACTTTAGTTCCGACGTTCCCTTGAATTTATTTGCTACTGGTTCCTTAATACATGCAAACTTCTAGTGAATACTTTAGAGAATGCTTGGCCACATCACAAGCCAAGGAATAAAGCATACAGAGTTCAGAATGGTATAACAGCTATTTTTCTTGGTACAACCACCCTCATAAACCAATAAGAAAAAGATTTTTCCAGCAGGGCAGCAAAAAAGGTAATCAAAGCTGCATGCCATCAGAACATAGCATCCATTACCTCTGAAAGGTTGACCCATTCCCACGTCTCGTTTGTAGTACCCATGTCATAAACAAGAGCATGTCTACCCTGAAAATGTGCATCACAAGATTTCCGCATTCAACCGCGAAAAGAAAAAGAAAAGTAAAGCTGCAAGCAATAAAATCAGGAGTACCTCAACTTTGTTATAGTCAGTAATGACTGCCTCATAAAAATTGTTGTCATCAGGCCATCTAGTCCTTACTTTCCTTCCGATCAATGGATCAAATAATGCTGTTTTAGCAGGTTCAGAAGCCCGATTATCGAGTTGGCCTCTTCCAAATGGACCGGAGGACGGGTACTGCATTTTCATTGAAGATGCACCAGGCATCATCTGGCCCTATGAATAGATGTGTAACAGGAAAATACTCAGAACAAGAGAACAGTTAAATCATGCAATGGTGGACTGCATAGAATAAAGCATAAACATCAGACATACAGATTTACTTTTTTTGCCCTTAGGCCCCATCATAGGCCCTCTCTTGGCAGCAGATGAAGATGGCTGGTTTGCAGAAGCCAGAGCAGGTGGGTGAAACGTAGGAGATGGTCCAGCAAAGGACTGTGACGGTAAAGATGGAGCTATCTTCTGTTTCTTCCGTGAAGCTGAGACAGAAGGACTGGGTAATGGGTCGTGAATAGCTTGACCAGTGCCAAGCATACCAGGTTGGTGAGCCCCTGATTGCCTCCACTCCCTATAACCAAGAATCAAAAGCTAGCCTTTACAACATTGACAAACTCTAGAATACCGGAAATTCACTAAAAAAAAATTCAAGAAGGACAAAGCAACCAGGAGCTAACCTTATTCTTCGGATGACATCATCAGCATTAACTCTACCAAGAAGTTCTCTATGTTCTTCATTGGACAATCTTAACTCTTTTCGTAGCTCCGTTATCAAACTTTCTTTCTCCTGAATAAAATATATTCATTGAGCAGTCATTTAAACGTGATAAAACAAATGCACATAGTATTAGATTTTGATGAGTATTGAGGAAAAGGTACCCAAGTAATGGCATCAGCTTGAGCTTTAAAGGCTCTTAGAACCGAACTGTATGCTTCTTGCTCAAGCTGGTGAATTTGGGCCTCCATGTCAGTGTCACCATACATCCTTTGGTAGGGTAGAGAAGCGATGACAGCAGATCTCCCATTTCCATTCATGCGGCCACCCCCTCTTGGAATCCTATTTTGATGTGATGGAGGAAGATCATCATCTGTTCCTGCAATCATTCCAAAGGTGCATACAAGATAATAATTCAACTGCAAACTCTGCTTTTCTATAACAATTTAAGAGTTTTGCAAGCTAATTTCATGATAAACCCAATAATTTCAGTTTTAACTTGTCACTGCAAACATATTAACAAGAGCAAGAATCATGTAACAGCATAATTCTAAAGAAGAAAGATAGCAAAAGAAATTAAGCAAAACCCAGTTAGGAGACAATGCCAACCCTAATTAAAGAAAGAAAGAATCTTGAAAACACTAACCACTGCTGTCATAGGGTTCGTAGTCCATAGCCAGCTTGCAAACTGAAAACCAACGCTTCAATAATACTGAAGATTATCTTAATATATAGAAAATTAAGCAATTTTTGAGTTACAAACACAAGGAAATTGTGTGATTATGATAGAATTGAAGGGGAAGATGAGAGGAGAATCACCAAAGGGCAAACACGGACGTCAAATACGTCTATTACAATTTGCTTTATTCCAATGTTTGAAATCCACCCGGTCTAAACTCGGCCCGATTTGGCAATTTTTATCAAGTTTTTTTTTTTTTTTTTTGACCAAAATCTTGACTTCTTCCTCTTCAACTCAAAAGTACAACATGTTACTGTGAAAATTGGTACACTTTTATCACAAAATATAAATTTTCACAATGTTATTATTCAATCCGTCTCAATTTATGTTGACATAGTTCAGATTTCGAAAGTTAAACTTTTTTATTTTATCGTTAATTTGGATATACAATCTTTTAAGTTTTTTGAAGCATAATTTACACATTTAGAAACTACATAAAAGGAACTATAAGTCACATTAATAATTTAACATATTTAAAGTACATATAAATAAATCACGGTCAAAGATTTTCTCATTTAACTCTTGAATATAAAAAAATCACATAAAGTAGTACAGATAAAGTAATATATTTTAGAATAGATTGGATAATTTCTTTCTGAAAACAATATGGATGAAGATAGAGTAAACTATATATGTTACACCTACATAGAAGTAGACATCATTTGTTTTTTTATCAAAAGTTAAGACGTCTGAGTGTGAATACATGTCTGAATATTAAGATTTGCATTAAAACATAGATGTTTGAATCTTAATACATATTTGAATATTAAGATATTGTATTAAGATCTGAATATTAAATAATTAAGATAGTTCAACATCTAAATGTATAAAACTTGTTATTATATGAAAATTAATAAATATAAAATTTAATCATATATTAAATTATTATAATATAATATCAACACAATATTTTTAAGAAATTATATGGTGGTAGGTGGTAGTAATGGTTACCTATTGTCGTTGTGGATGACGATTGGGAATGATGTTGGCTAATGAAGGTGTTGTGGGTTAGCAAGTAGTTAATGGTGGTGGCTGATAGTTGTGGCGGATGATAGTGATAACTAATGATCGTAGTGAATGATAATCGTGGTTAGAGATATTCAATAGTGATGGACGATGATGATTGTCGATACTTCGTGTCTATATGATCTGCATATCTTTTTTTTCCTTCTTGGTCGAATTATATTTGTAAGTTTAATACCAAGTCATATCTTCTTACCATCTTTTCTCTATTTTGGATTATATTAGTGTATGAGTTAAAATACGGATTTGACAGATGTATGAATAAAAAAATGACATGTAGTGGTCTAGATCCGGCCATGCATTACTCAACAAAGGCAACACCAAACGCAACAGTTGAACATTCTCGATAAAACTATTATTACCATCGATGTAGGCCCGTCTAGTTTCGGAGCAGCAAGACCGGGAACGTGGTAGCATCCCATCAAGAGAAGCTTCATCTGTAACTATTCTCGAAAAATTCAGGATTGTCTTCGCAGTTTCAGAACCACGAATTGAACTGTTCAATCCTGAAAATAAATGATCGTTATGAGGGGTGCTACACGGAAGATGTTTCTTAAGGTTACGCTATAAATTTATCCCTTCCCCTCACTTGTACCCATTTGATTTTCATCACAATAACTATATTACTCTCTCAATTGTAACTCAAGCTTTAAAGATCTCAAGTTCTTGTTTTTCCGCCGCGTTGCTAGACAATTACGCAGGAGACAACCTAATAAAATTCAGTTTCTCTCTTTTATTCATTATTTAATTGTTTACTGATCTTACTTATCGCTTTGATTATATTCATTAGCAAGTTATTTAGCATTAAGAACACATTATTTGGTCATCATAATCTAGAGTCCGGAGCCAAAACGGCTTATTTTTGCAGCCATTAGACAAAAATGGTATGTTTTTTTTTTTTAAGACCAAAATGGGTATTTCGTTGGATAACCAACAAAATACCCACACAGCTTACTGTTCATGGCCGAATTATTTCAATCAAAATTTTTTTTTTTTTTTTTTTTTTTTGCATTTCGTGATATGTCCAACGAAATAGCATTAAATTTTTTTTTTTTTAATTTGGTTCATATAAAAAACGAAATTAAAAAAAAAAAATTGTCCTATTTCGTTGGACATTTCACGAAATAGGACAAATTTTAATTTTTTTTTTATTTCGTTTTTTAAATTCTTTTTTTATTAGTTTACACAAAAAGGAAATAGGAAAATCAAATTTTTTTTTTGCATTTCGTGATATGTCCAACGAAATAGCATTAAATTTTTTTTTTTTTTTAATTTGGTTCATATAAAAAACGAAATAAAACAAAAAAAAAATTTGTTGCATTTCGTTGGACATTTCACGAAATGCAACAAATTTTTTTTTTGTTTTATTTCGTTTTTTGTATGAAAAACGAAAAATTCTTTTTTTTTTATTTCGTTTACACAAAAACGAAATAGGAAAATATAATAATATTTGTTTTTTTTTTTTTTTTTTTGTATTTCGTGATACTACTAACGAAATAGCATTAATTTTTTTTTTATTTGGTTCATACAAAAAACGAAATTAAAAAAAAAAAATTTGTCCTATTTCGTTGACTACCAACGAAATAGGACAAATTTTTTTATTTTTTTTTTATTTTAAACGAAATAAAAAAAAATTATTTCGTTTACACAAAACGAAATAGGAAAATATAATAATATTTTTTTTTTTTTTTTTTTGTATTTCGTGATACTACTAACGAAATAACATTAAATTTTTTCTTTTTTTTTATTTGGTTCATACAAAAAACGAAATAAAAAAAATAAATATTTTTGTCCTATTTCGTTGGACTACCAACGAAATAGGATAAAATTTTTAATTTTTTAATTTTGTTTTTTGTATAAACGAAATATTTTTTTATTTATTTCGTTTATATAAAAACGAAATAGGAAAATATAATTTTTTTTTTTTTGTATTTCGTTTATATAAAAACGAAATAGGAAAATAATTTTTTTTTTTTTTTTGCATTTCGTTTATATTCATCGTATTCGATTTTTTAAATCTCAAACTACTAACTTTCAATTTTTTTTTTTGACTTGGAAGAAGATTTGTTGCACTTTTATATTTCGACGCATACTTTGCGAAATGCAAAGTTAAAAAAATTGGTGGAAACGATTCCATTGTTCACTCGTTTTTTATAGGAACAATAGCTTTCAATTATTTTTAAGACTTCGTCGAAAGAATTGCTTCCAAGTCGACAAAAGAAGCTAGTGAATAGCTTTCAATTTTTTTTTTTTTGACTTAAGAACCATTATTTTTTTTAATATTTCGTTGCATACTTGCGAAATGCAGTTAAAAAATTGGTGGAAACTAATTCCATTGTTCAATGCTTTTTATAGGGACAATAGCTTTCAATTATTTTCGCAATCTTGTCCGAAGAATTGCTTCAAGTCGGAAGCTAAAAGAAAGGTAGTAATAGTGAATTTTTTTTTTTTGACGCTAATGCTATCGTCTTCATCTTCATCTTCATCTTCCTCTCCATCTCGTCCATCTTTATTATCGAGCGAGCGATTTCCCCCCTCCCATCCGAGAGCGTCGTAGTTCAAGCCCAGGTTCACGGTGTCGTAGTCCAACTCCCTCTCGCTTTATGTTTTTTTTAAATCATCGCCAAAAAAAAAGGTTTTTAGACATTAATGAAGTTAGTTAGTTTGAGATTTAGATAATCGAATACGATGAATATAAACGAAAATGCAAAAAAAAAAAAAATTATTTTCCTATTTCGTTTTTATATAAACGAAATACAAAAAAAAAAAAAATATATTTTCCTATTTTGTTTTTTGTATAAAACGAAATAAAAAAAATTATTTCGTTTATACAAAAAACGAAATTAAAAAAAAATAAAAATTTTGTCCTATTTCGTTGGTAGTCCAACGAAATAGGACAAAAATTTTTATTTTTTTTATTTCGTTTTTTGTATGAACCAAATAATAATAAAAAAAATTTAATGCTATTTCGTTAGTAGTATCACGAAATACAAAAAAAAAAAAAACAAATATTATTATATTTTCCTATTTCGTTTTTGTGTAAACAAAATAATTTTTTTTTTATTTCGTTTAAAATAAAAAAAATAAAAAATTTTGTCCTATTTCGTTGGACTACCAACGAAATAGGATAAAAAATATATAAATTTTTTTTATCCTATTTCGTTGGTAGTCCAACGAAATAGGACAATTTTTTTTTTTTTAATTTCGTTTTTTGTATGAACCAAATAAAAAAAAAAAATTTAATGCTATTTCGTTAGTAGTATCACGAAATACAAAAAAAAAAAAAAAATATTATTATATTTTCCTATTTCGTTTTTGTGTAAACGAAATAAAAAAAAAAAGAATTTTTCGTTTTTCATATAAAAAACGAAATAAAACAAAAAAAATTTTTTGTTGCATTTCGTGAAATGTCCAATGAAATGCAACAAATTTTAATTTTTTTTTTATTTCGTTTTTCATATAAAAAACGAAATTAAAAAAAAAAAAAAATTGTTGCATTTCGTTGGACATTTCACGAAATGCAACAATTTTTTTTTTTTTTGTTTTATTTCGTTTTTTATATGAACCAAATTAAAAAAAAAAAAATTTAATGCTATTTCGTTGGACATATCACGAAATGCAAAAAAAAAAATTTGATTTTCCTATTTCCTTTTTGTGTAAACGGAATAAAAAAAAAGAATTTAAAAAACGAAATAAAAAAAAATTAAAATTTGTCCTATTTTGTGAAATGTCCAACGAAATAGGACAAATTTTTTTATTTTTTTTTTAATTTCGTTTTTTATATGAACCAAATTAAAAAAAAAATAATAATTTGATTGAAATAATTCGGCCATGAACAGTAAGCTGTGTGGGTATTTCGTTGGTTATCCAACGAAATACCCATTTTGGTCTTAAAAAAAAAAAAAGCATACCATTTTTGTCTAATGGCTGCAAAAATAAGCCATTTTGGCTCCGGACTCTCATAATCTACATGCCCTAGAACCTCTAAATAGAATTCAATTGTTATCCTAAGTCACTGATTTAGGGGTAAATAACTAGTCGATTTGAAGTATAATTATACCAACAGTAATTTATACGACTATACATTTTATTTCGAGAATTCGAGAAATTGATGTTTCCACATACTCTAAATTTTATTGTTTATTTTGATGAAGAGGGCATGTCACGTTAATATTTATTGATTTTGTCTATTCATTTATTTTTTTGGTTATATAGGTTACAATTCCTCATATAATTGGCAATTGGGCATGTGGTAGCAACCGTTAGTATATCTAAAGTTATAGAGCCTGTTTGGATAGGCTTTAAAAAAACAACTTATAAGCTGCTTTTTAGATAAGCCTAATGCAAGACAATTATTTTTGGGCTTATTTTAAGCGTAAAATGGCTTATAAATTTGCTTGACCAAAAAAAAAAAAACGAAAATTTTTTATAAAATTTGTTTTTAGCAACTTATAAGCCAATCCAAATGGGCTTATAGTAGGCCTTTGGTCAATGGATTTGGAAGTCTGATTGCATATTTTGATATCAAATCAGCGCTTGTTTATGAAATTTGCACAAACTTTTAACTCCAACTTTAAATTATATGATTTCAAATCACAAATTCTCCAAAAAGTACGATTTGAAATTCCAAATCATGATTTCAAATTTTCTTAAATGTAAAACTTGACCTATAAGTTTGTACTTTGTAAAAAAAGACCAATCATTTTATATTTTGTAAAAAAAGACTCATGCCGACGTGAAGAGATTGTTCATACCATGTGTAGAAGGATTATATTAAAGAACAGCTAGTTACTACTATTGTTGATTTTTTGAAAGTGGATCTTAGTAAAATTACATGGATTTAAAAGTTTGTAATAGTATTTTATCACGAGCATTTATTTATAAAAGGAATATGGAGATATGTAATTTATTAATGTAGCGCCTTAGGATATTCCAATATCTTATTTCTGAACAATGATTTGCTCATTTAGTAAGATTGTAAAAGAGTTGGAGAAATTTTGATAGTATTCACAAATTATGGGACTCTCATGTTTATGAGAAAAGATACAAATTAAGACATCCAAATTTTACGTCCAAAATTTTTTTTATTTCAAATCACTGCTCTAAAATCATGTCCAAACAGGCCTATAGTTTCTTACACTAGCCTCATCAAGAGCGGTCATGAGCTGAATTTTTCACCCTTGAAAAATATAGTTTATATTGGACAAAATATTCAATTAAGTTATCAATTTAGTATTCTTTTAATATTTAGGAGTTTTAAATTTAGGAGTTTTAAATTAATTAAATTTTAACGTATTAGTCTTTTTCTTATCTGAACTAGGTAGGAAAAGGAGAAAATAGTTTCTAATTTCCTTGTATTCCTACGTTGTGTAGGAAAAGGGAAAAATAATCTAAATTTCCGTACATCCTATTTCCTAAAATGTATAGGAAAAGGCAAAAAGTTACTAAATTTCCACGGACTCCTAAATTGGGTAGAAAAAGAGTAGTTTTTAAATTTCCTACACTCCTACATTGTGTAGGAAAAGGAGTACGAGTAGTTTCTAAATTTCCTAGAGTTCATGTCTATATAAGAGTGAAACTGTCATATGTTAAAGTCATCCATCACTATTTTTTTGCAATACGAAATAGTTCATCACAGTGGTTGTAAGCATGTATGATTGTGAAGCAATGTTTATGAGTGGTTTCTCCATAAAGAAGAAACCTGCAGATATCTTTGCGTTGATCGGAGCGGCTATCACAGTTGGTGCAATAAAGTATCCCGCTGAGTTTGAGAAGCGCAAAAACGAGATATTGAATATCTTAATGCACCCAGGAATCGGAGGCGACAGCGATTACTTCACTCTTAGTGATACAGATGAAGATGACGACAGTGTTGTTGATGAAGAAGAAGATGGCGACAGTTCTGATGAAGTGACCGACGTTGAAGAAGAAGAGCCTGTGAAAGAAAAGAGTGTCGAAGGAATACAACTGGTTGATACCGAAAGCAAGAACAAGATTACTACTGCTACAAACCAGAAACCCTTGATGAAGATTAACGTGGCTATCAAGAAGACTGTACAAGTTGCTCCTCTAAAAAAACTTGACCAACGCCAGAAACAGAATGCAATTACAGGAACAACGGAAAGCGTCAGGGAGTTGAAGGAAAGATCGGAGACTGACATGGAATCAGCAGCAAGAAAACAGTGCAGCAGTGGTTTAACGAAGAATGTGTCCCCGCCGTTGTTGATGAAGAGGAATGTGGCCACCAAGCGTGTTCAAGTCGCTCCTCCTCAAAAACAACTTCATTCTGATTGTTCACCACAGAAACAGAGCAACTGCAGTGCAATCACAAGACCAATAGTGCAGAAAACAACACAAAGCTCTGCAGTTGCGAGACCAATGCAAAAAGAAACACAAAGCATCGGTGATATGAAGAGATTTGAATCAAGCAAGAGGAAATTTGAGGAAAGGTTTGCAGAGCAAAAGGAAGCAAAGAGAAGGATCATAATGGTGGACTTTCATCATATGCCTAAACCTGCTAATGACCCTCGTCCTCCCAAACGCTGCTGGGCTAGGAGGAGGTTTTGATGATTCAATTTTTGTTGTAATTTTCACACCAGAATCTCTTTATTCTTCCTTTCTGTCATTTTTTTAATTTAGTGTTGGGTATGCAACCCTTTGTATGTATGAATGATCTTTTACTCTGAAATAGAAAAGTTACATTCATAAAAATATCTCCCAGGATCTATCAAGTATTCATTCCCTTTCCAGATTATATATGTAGAATGTAGGTCTTGTGGCTTTGATGTGTATCCTCATGCGTATTTTGAGCTCTTTCTTTCCTGTTTTCCCTAGCAAGGGTGTATATATACTAAACTTAGAATGGAAAATATGGTCTTTGGCCTAACTTTCTTGTTTAAAGATGTTTTATGATGTGTGCACAAGTAGCAATCTATCTCACAGATAAAAATAGCAGTAGCAAGCAACTTGTAGGCAACTTGCCACTAAAATATCAAACTTGGCTTTCTTCTTTCCAATGTTACTATGTGCATAGATGTTTAAGGGAAAAAGAAATATGCAGCAGCAATGCACTAAACTGGAAAGAGAATAAGCCTGCTACACATACTAAAAATGTGTGCCCGAACAAGCTTAGCACAATTTAAACTCTCTTATTCAAGACCTCAAAGAAAAGGTCATTCCAAAACAGATGATATTGATACCACTTCCACTTTAAGTTCTATCAAACTAACCAAACAGCATGCACCGGCTGCTGAATAAATATGAAGTTATTGAGCAACCTACGACAATTTATTGGCTATTTCAATTTAATGAAACAACAGGAAGCATACTAAAGCTACAAGAATACTAAAGGGGATTGCTATTACAACTTTATTAAGTTTCAATTAGAAAATTGAACTGGTATAAGAAGTGGAGACATAGAAACTTGAACTACCCCTTCCAACATATGTACTACCCTTCTCATGGTGGGCCTGATATTTTGGATCCTCTTGAATGCACCAAATTGCCATTTCTACTAGTTTCTCTGACTCCTTGTCGCTTAGTGCCTCTTCATCATCTTGTACTAGCTTATGTAGCATTCTCGAGTGGAAACAATCATATACCCACTCGATTAGTAGTATTAGTGTCCATATACTTCCCCTGCAACAAATAGTTTCTAATAAAACAATGCCATAGCTATAAACATCCACTTTGGCAGTCACACCTGTGTTCCTGAACCACGTTAGACTCCGAGTTTGATCCTTCATCAAAAGTTCTGCCAATCCAAAATGAGAAATCCTTGCTTCAAAAGAATCATCCAGCAGGATGTTTTGAGGCTTTATATCACAATGGATAATCTGTGTGTCGCACTCCTCGTGCAAATACAAGATCCCTCTTGCAATCCCGTATGCAATTCTGATTCTTTTCTCCCATTCTTGCTTTGACTGACCGAAAGGGAAGTTCGCCAAGGAGCCATGACTCAAACTCATAGACTAAAAGCCAATCTCACGAAATTCTTGTGATGAGTCCTGGCTATTACACTGGCTTCTGTTTTGAATTCCTTCTCACCATCATTTGCTAGCCTGTCTAGTTTCTTGACTGCTATAATAGTTCTTAAGTTTGAAGACGAAAACTCTCCTCTATAAATTGTGCCGAAAGCACCCCTTCCAAGTTCTAGCTTGAAACTGTCTGTTGCTACCTTAAGCTCTCGGAAAGTGAAATTTCTCAGATTCGTCTCCGGGATGCTTGATGAACCAACAAATTTTGGTCTTCTATGGTAAACATATAAAGCAATGAGGGACGCAAAAGAGCAACGTTAAAAAAGGCAGAGGTGCCAAAGAGAACTGATCCCAAGATTGAAAATGTAGACTTATCTTTCTTCCTATGTCCCCTATCTGATGTCGAGTATGGGAAATCACCGGTTGGGATACTAGATATCAGCAATTTAACAAAGGCCTTGCTGTTAACTTGTTCCCTCCTTCCGTTAGAAACTGGCAACTTCTTTTTATAACAGGTTCCTGACTTTTCTACTGCAACCACACAATTAGAATCAAACAAACAAGAGTTCCGGCATTCATCTTGGTTAAAGAACTGCAGCTCCTCGTAGTTTGAAGAATTAGGCCAAAATATGTTATCTAAAGTATACATATCATACAGATCCTGCAGATTAGTATTATCCAGGTTAAATCTTTGGATTGGAGCACGTTCACAACCCTTGAACTCATTGCTTGGATCAGAAAAGCTAAATCCAGGAAGACGCTTACAATTAGACCTCCCATTTGAGTCAAGCATGCAATAGCTATTGGAACCACAAGTTCCCAGATCAAATTGACCCTGAATGGCTGAGCAGATATCATCTGGTTCTTTCCATTTCGTGGAGCTTTGGAATGAGCATATTGGGCGAACACACTATCATATTCAAGAATAGCCCTGTAATAGTAGTCTCTTGGTGGAACAATAGCTCCAGAAGTTAAATTCACAATCCTCCTGTTTTAGTCATAATAACATTAAGGTAACCTGACTCATTAAAGATTAGCCTGTTTCTCGCCATATTTGGAGATTTTGTATCAACCGTGTTGCTACAAAAGTATGCCTCGTATGCATTTCGCTTTGGCAGAGCAATGGTGTTCAGAATTGAATGCTGAAATTGAAACAGGATAAAATTCCCTGTATCCAACAGTGAAGCATAAGAAACGCCTGTGTTAACACTTAGATTCCGAGGACCTGACCATCTGGACACTCGAGAATGAGCCGACCATCTGTTTTAAGCTCGAGTTTAGATCCTTCTCTAGGGCTATCTCATCTCCATTTGCATACCAAGCCAATGTTTTGGTATTTTGTCGAACCAGATACCAAGCAAGTAAAGTTTTTGGCCCTCTATGTGAAAGACAAAGGCAAAGTCACCGGAAGGTGATCGCCATGCTGGAGAATTAACAGATGCAACAAGGGACGACCCAAGAGTGATGTTCCACTCTTTCTTTCCTGTTTTCCCTAGTAAAGATGTATATATGCTAAAATTAGAATGGAATTTATGGTCTTTGGCCTAACTATCTTCTTATCTATTTAAGATTTGACAAGAATCAATCTTTTTATTCTTGCTATTAGTATGTTCATGAAGTTGCAGTTACAGGTGAGGTTAAGAGTTCAAACCCTTCAAGTTTTGGCATGTGTCCCTTGGTTTATTTTGTACAAGTATTTTGTACATAAATAACTAAAAGAAGATTTCATACTCAGCCAGCAGATTGGTTTCCAGTTTGGGAAATATTATAAGCTCAAGAAAATGTTTAACAGGCATAAGCAGTTGGGAAGTTTAGATTAAATTTTCTATTCCTAATTGCATTTAGTGGAGTTTATAGAGCATCAAGGGTTACTTACAGGAATTTGTTGGAACTTGGAAATGCCTTTCAATTTACCAGGAGGAGACCCTCTTGAGCAAGAGTGAATCTGTATGTGTAGAACAGTATATATCCATAGGTTTGCCCATTACATGTGCTGTAACTGCTAAGCAAGCAAGAACCTGGATTCTGATGCCACTCTTTTGATATCATCATGCAGAAGTTGGAAAGAGGACAGGAAGCAATTTGCAGGGAAGCAAAGATGCCCGAGAGGCTAGAGGAAAAGACATTTTTAACATATATCTCAATTCTCAACTATATTGTGGTCAAAACAAGTGAAAAATATTGAATACAGAATTCGTACAATGCGAAACTCCAGCACATAAATCTGATGAAGCACATAATGAAGACGAAATACTAACTTGAGGAGTAACATATATGATGTTACTTTGCCCGGCTTAGACATCATTCTGTGGATCGTTTCAGCATTAGGCCACAAATCAAGAAAATTAAATATCAAGATTCCACAAGAAAACAAAAGCAAATGGTATTAGTACTACACATGACAAGTGATTGACAACTACTATATCTGTTAAACAAAAGTTCTAGATTCACAAAACTACATTTTGGACCTTTTTGTTAAAAATATTTTGATAATTTATTATATTGTGAAGTAACACTGCCCAGAATGAACTTAACTAGGATCAATCGATAACAGACTTAAGGTTATGAACTCCGGACCACTATCGTTGAGCAAGCCAGACCAAAAATGCTGTGTGAGTTTATTAATCTAAAGAATAATAGGATGATCCACGCTGCAAGCATGGCTCTGACAAGGGAGTAAAAGCTTTTTTTTTTTCCTTTTGTCAATATCATTCGACGAAGTCAAACAATTGTGTAGGTTGCACTCTTTAACATTTTCTCTTGGCTAGGCAAGCCACATGATTACTTAAAACATAAGGAGAGCCAACAAACTGATTCCACTTTTCTCTGCAGAAAATCCAAGAAAACTGATCACCTATTTAAGCAACAAACAGTTACTAGAAAGTAAAGAGTCTTTCTTACATCTAAGACTATAACTAGTATAACTACCACATCCCTTTTTACAGTCATACATTCACAAACTCAATCAGCTCTAAATTCAAATTTAATTTAGTAAGACTCACGGGAGACAAGATGCCTGAAAGTAGATTGCTTCATCTCAAGTTAGAAACAAGACAAGTAAAAAACTAAACATACCTTCTGATTACAAACTGAATAAAGAGGCTGAACGCTTCTCATTCAACATAGCAAGGATTTTTATTGTCAATGTTGAATTAAGAGTAGAGATCCTCAAGAGCAGTTGAGCATCTGAGCCTTATTTTCCTCCTATAAGATCTGCAAAGAATTAAAAAGCTTCAGTTGCTCTCCTTATACCAGAATTCATGGCAGTGGTAAGAAGTAATTAGAGGACAAAAGGGAAACCTTTATATTTTTAATGTACTGTCACTAAACACCTCCGTGTAGAAGAGCTGCACTCCTCGATGTCAACATGCTAAAGCTGTCTATTCATATTATATACAGAAAATAAAAGTTTCCAAATGTCAATCTTCAATCAGGTTATTTACATCTTGTTTTACCTTACAACCGTTGATATTTTTAAGCCCAAGGGGGATTGCTGGAAAAAAAAGAAAGACAGGCAACGTTGTGTTTAAGAAAATAGAAGTATTAGAACCAAAAAGAAGAGCTCAGTCTCAGTTTAAATGCAACAGCTGCAACACCATGTTTCCAAAAGTTGGAGTAAACAGAAATTTCTTCAACCATTGATGGGTTTAGGTAGAAAAAAGCAACATCAACCCAGACCCCTACGACAAATATTGTCTATGAATTAAACAAAAAAATGACCTACAAAACAAAAATCAAGTTCAATTTCAGAAATGCATAAAGGATCTGCAGAGTTTTCTACAGTGCCAATGCTAAGAAATGAGGACTTTTAAAGTCATTGTTGAAGTAAAAGTACCTCTAATATTATGCAAAAAGGAAACATTTATGAAAACCTACACCTAAAGAAATATACAACACGATATACTCAAACATAATATGAGCAGCACTTTTAATTGAAACAAAATGAAGTACAGATTTCATCATAGTTCTAAACCAGAGGTTTACATAGTAATTGGATTGAAACAAGTCATTTGATTTACATCTAACATTCAACAAAAGACACAAATAAAACCCTAAGAAAGATAACACAAATAAAGCTTCTTCTCTCTCCACGAATCCGCCTAGCAAGCTGAATGTCTTTCGGCATGATCGTAACCCTCTTAGCATGGATTGCACAGAGATTAGTATCTTCAAAGAGCCCAACGAGATAAGCCTCCTGTAGAGCAGCAACAGCACTGCTCTGGAATGGAAGCTTCCTTATCAACAACTCAGTTGACTTCCTGATTTCTCTAAGTGCAACACTTCCAGGCCTGAATCTGTGAGGCTTCTTCACTCCTCCAGTAGCCGGAGCTGACTTTCTGGCAGCCTTGGTGCCTTTCCACCTGTCGATTTGCGGGCTGTTTGCTTAGTACGAGCCATTTGAATTTATGCTAATAGGAAAAGCTTTTGAATGGTGGATTTGAGAGGGGCAAGTTATATGGAAGATTTAAGTTGTGGTGACAAAAAAGTGTGATAATTAGAAATGGTGACAAGTTTGACCAGCCAAGGTCAAACTTGTCTTAAAAATGTGATTAACTTAAATTGGGACTCAATTATAATTTTTAAAACTTATAATCTTTTACAAAATACACAAAAACCCATACACATTATACAAAACTTCTTCCAACCCACACACATTATACAAAAACTCCTTCCAACCCCAACCCACTTCCCCCACGACCCACTTCGTTTTATTTCAAAAAAAAAAAAAAGCGAGTTCATTCTTCGTTCATCTCATCTCTCTCTCTCTCGTTCTTCTTGTTCAAAACCGGTGATCACCATTGTTGTTGCTCGTTCCTCTCTCTCCATTCCGCGCTCGCTCATTTTTCTCTCTTTCCATTGTTGCTTGTCTATTCATTCTCAGGTAAACTTTTTTTTTTCACTTGGTTCAAAAGTTAGGGTTTTGAAATCAGAGTATGAAAATGATGATTTTGGTTAGAGAAGATGAAGAAGAGCATGGATTTTTCTTGAATGTTGTTTGTTTTATTGTAGTTTCGTGTATTTGTTGCACTTGTTGGGGTTTGTGAGTTTGTAAATAGTGCTTGTAGTTGTGAAATTATGATATTTGGTCTTTGTTTTTGTTCTTTTTCTATTTGTTATTTCGAAAAAAAAAGGCTTGCAATTTTGTTGATATTTTCCAACAACCGAGGTTACTGTTGAAGCAAATTCAAGACTTGTTTGACGATTGCAAACATCTCACGAGGTTGTATGGTTTTGGTGTATTTTGTTTAAGTTGTGAGTGAGATTTGTGATGGTTGTGTATTTGTAGTGAAATGTAGATGTTTTGTAGTTAAATTTAGATGTTTTTTTCTTTGTTGTTATTCTTTGTCATGCTATGGTTTAGGAAAAGGTTTGATTTTATCCAATGTACGGCTGGATAAAATCAAAACAATTGTTGAGGTTTTTGCAAAGAATCTTGAAAGCTTGTTGTAGCATATTAACAAGTTGTTGTAAAAAATCAAAACGGTTGCTAAGGATTTGCTATCGTTTTTCTATTTCCAACAAATTAAGATTCCGCCGCAACAAGTAATAAGTTGTTGCAACATATTCTTAATGCAACAACTTATTACTTGTTGCAACATATTCCTTTTCCTTTTTACTTTGAATGTTGCACTAACCAATTAAAACCTTTTTCTATCTCCCGTGTGTAGATAAAATGGCTCGAGGTTAAAAGAAAAGAGAGAAACCAACCGAGGGAGATAGTAGTAAAAGAGCTAAGGTGCAAACACCATTAGATAAACTTGTGGATCGCTATTTGTCAATCAACAAATGAGGAAAGAGTTAGTGAAGCGGGGCTTCGTAAAGAGAGGAAACCCACGAAACCTCTGTTGGGCATGAAGAAGAAAGTGATAAAAATGAACAAAGTGAAGAAACTAGAGAAGAAAGTGAAAAAGATGATGAAAAATCTCTCAAGGAGATGAAGAAAATGAAGAAAATGCCGAAGGAGATGAAGAAGAAGGAGATGAAGAAGAAGTAGGTGAAGAAGAAGGAGATGAAGGGGATGAAGGAGCTAAAGGGGATGAAGGAGGTGAAGAAGATGCGAACCGAAAATGATAATGAAGAAGAAGAATCGACGAGATCGACCTTGGCCGAGTTAAGAAGAAAAGGAAACATAATATGGATGCCAATCTTGTCGAGTCTTTTAGTATTGCCACGCATCCTAATAGACCTTCGATTGAGGAGGTCGTCAAGAGTTTCGATTGAAAAGTACGGCGTGACGATGCCGCTCGAATGGAAATAAGGATTTATCCGGTGATTTTGTGGTTAGATCAACCATGGGCAAGGGCTTTGACACCTTCGGGGCATTCTCCCGGCAGGGGTTGGAGAATTTCTTTAGGACTAGGTGCTTTGGGCCCTATTTAGATTTGCCTGAAGATACAGGTGCCCGATTTCAAATGACAATGGTTTCTGAGCTTTTGAAGCGTAAGATTATTTGTGATAGAAAGGATGAGATTTGGATCAATTACTGTGGCATGCCGGTTTGCTTTGGCATGAAGGAGTTTGCCATAGTTACCGGATTGAGATGTTATCCTTGTGAGCCTCTTCCTAGTTGTATTAACCAAGCCGGCCGACACCCAAGGCGACCAAGAAAAAGAAAGGGTTCCAAAGCTAAGAATGATGTCTCTTTGGTAAACTTAGTGGGAAAGAGCTACACTCAAAAGAAATTGTTGCAAGATTTGGAGTCCAAAACATTCTCAAAAAAGCACAAGGAGGCACTGTGCTTAGTTTGGTTTGTGCACAGTGTTCTTTGGGCAAGAGACGTAAACTACAACATACCGCTTGGATTGATTAAACTTGCTGAGGACTATGATGCCTTCAACAACTATGCCTGGGGTTTTCAAAGCTTTAGCTTGACTGTTGAATATTTGATAAAGCATTTGAAGCCAACGGGAAGACACAAAACCTATACGGCTTCCTTGGGCTTTCATGGTAAATTTTCTTCAACGTTTTACCTTTTTTTTTTAATTATTTCAATCACTATTTTAATTTTTGATGGCATCTTTTTTTCTAGGCTTGGGCATTTGAAGCCATTCCTCACCTCAGGCATCAAGTCAAGGAATACTCCGAAGAAGTTACCTATCCAAGAATTCTTCGATGGCTTACTGCCGAGAACAACACAAAATTGAGTGTTGACCTTTTCAACCCCCCTAAGGAAGCTGTAAGCATTAGAACATAACAGATGACTAGTTCTTGCAACGACTTTATAATCTGTTGCAACAACACATGCAATGATTGCGGCAAGTTACCTATCGTTGAAAAATGTCCAACAGATAATTAACCTGTTGCAACAAGTTACCCAACAGATAAATCTGTTATAACATGCAACTAATTTTTTACAACGGTGAGTAACTCCGCCGCAACAAGTTACCCATCCGTTGGAACATGTCCAGCGTGAGATAATTAACCCGTTGCAACAAGTTACCCAACAGATGAATCTGTTATAACATGAAACTAGTTTTTTACAATAGATGAGTAACCTGCTGCAACAAGTTACCCATCCGTTGGAAAATGTCCAATGTATAATTAACCTGTTGCAACAAGTTACCCAACAGATGAATCTGTTATAACATGAAACTAGTTTTTTACAACAAATGAGTAACCTGCTGCAACAAGTTACCCATCGTCGGAAAATGTCCAACGATAATTAACCGTGCAACAAGTTACCCAACGGATGAATCGTTATAACATGAAACTAGTTTTTTACAACGGATGAGTAACCGTCGCAACAAGTTACCCATCTGTTGGACAATGTCCAATAGATAATTAACCTGTTGCAACAAGTTACCCAACAGATGAATCTGTTATAACATGCAACTAGTTTTTTACAACAGATGAGTAACCTGCTGCAACAAGTTACCCATCTGTTGGAAAATATCCAACAGATGATCAACCTGTTGCAACAAGTTACCCATCTGTTGGAAAATTTTCAACAGATAAGATACCTGCTGCAACAAGTTACCTATTTGTTGGACATTGTCCAACAGATGTGTAACCTTTTGCAACAACCTGATAATTTATTTTAAATAGGATTTGTTTTTTATGATTTAGCACCATTATGATATATCTACTTTCTTGTTGCAGGTTGTGAACCATGGCTTGTCCCAACAATAAGAGAGTTGGAGATGCCATGCCTTGTCACCTTTGTGCCCAAAGAATCGTACTGAGTTGATTGATGGGTTCAAAGGGGAATTGGCCGGTAATGACCATCACTAGGGTTGATGATGTTGTATTTGGTGGTGGTGGTCATGTTGTTGTTGGTGTTGGTGGTGATGTTCTTGTTGGTGGTCTTGATCTTGTTGGTGGTGTTGTTCGATTTTGTTGATGTTGTTGGTGGTGGTGGTGGTGGTGGACTTAGTGATGATGTCCCAGCAAGTATTGCTGGGGAAAAATTAAGAGATGATGATGCTAATATTGGTGGATTTACCCCAGTTCCTGGATTGAGTGATTTTTCCGTTGGTGGTAATTTTAGTAGTGGTGGATTGAGTGGTAGAAGATTTGTTGATGTTGGTGTCGGTATTTCTAAGGTCCCTTCACGTGTTTTGTGGAGTGCACCACTTCATAAGGACACAATGGATAATTTGATTAGAAAGGTGGAGGAAGTTGGTGCGCAGCCAAGAAGCCACAAACACTTCTATGCGAGGTTGATATCCAAGAGGGTATCAAACCATCAAAGAATCTTTTCCTCACCTTATACCCCGTTCATGCTCGGAGGAGGGCAAAGCAATTGCCAAGGCACTTGCATCGCTAGATCAAGAAGATCTGTTGCTACTCCTAGTAAGTCAACCGAGACTCCTCTTCTTGATGTTGGGCCAAAAGTGCTAAAAAAGGTGGACATTTTCAAGCCTGTACATGCCCAAAGAAAGAAAAAGGTTGAGACTGCAATCAAGTCCAAAAAGAGTGGGAGAACCATGTACTCAATGCATGAATTTGGAGCAGCAGACTTCAAGGCTCTGACAAGCATGGAAATATGGTGGGAGGATTGGGTAAGTTTCAACACTTGTATATATCTATCTAATTCAGTATGTTGTTGCAAAAAGTAGATAAACTGTTCCTTTATTTTGTTGAATCTCGATACACCAAGTTAACTAGTTGGTGCAACAAGTAGATGTCTCATTGCAACAAGTTAACTAGCCGTTGCAACAAGTAGATAATCCGTTGCAACAAGTTAACTAGCCGTTGCAACAAGTAGATAATCTGTTGCAACAAGTTAACTAGCGTGCAATAGTTCCTTTATTTTATTGAATCATTGTTGCACCAAATAACTAACGTTTTACTACTTTTACTTTAGTATGTAGATGAAGTCCTGCTCTAATGCGTATGAGGCAAATCAATTTCCCGAGTACTATGATTCTACCGACATAATCTCGGACCTCAACTTTTATAACAACATGTCCAAGAGGTACGAATTGACAAAAAAGTACGGTTCCAAATGTCTCTCGAAGGTTAGACTTGTCAATTCAAGTGGGATGATGATATGGTCGATTATTGTAGGGGTGTCGGACCCTACCCGGAGGAAATTTCCTCTTGGGCGGTGCAAAGAGGGTTTTAATGCTTGATGAATATTGATGCCACACATTTTGTCACTCTCGAGTTCATGATTGAAGAGGGAGTGGTAAATGTGTATGACTGCAACGTTCCTGTCTATGAAGAATCTAATTTCTTTTGTTTCATGGAGCCGGTAATGGAATTGTGGCCCAAGTTATTGCAACGAGTGGAATGTTCGCACACTTGCTCCGCAGTTACTCAATGAATCTTGGGAATTCAATAGGCTACGGAATCTCCCCCGCAATGTCACCGGTAAGGCATGTGGTTCGTGGTCAATTGCTTTTATGGAGGCTTTGCTTACCGGCACAATCGTGACAAAACCCGAAAGTCTAATCGCCGACAACTCCGTAGGAGGATGCAATGGAGATGGGCATTAGGTGTCATTGAAAAGGTGTTGGAGCCCTAAGATGGGTTGCTAAACAATTCATTGATTTTGCATTTTTTGGAGCCAAAATGTGGCTCGTTGAACAATTTAAGTATATATTAGGAGTTTTTTTATGACATTGTGTAATTTAAGTATATATTAGGTGGTCGTACTTTTCTAAGACATTTTGTTAAGTATATATTGGTGTTCATTATTTAAGTTGTGTTCAATACATTATGTTCGGTGGTTTCGTAGTTTTAAACAAGTCACAAAATCTAACGGTGTTGAAGAAGGCTAACGACCGACCCATCTACGTTGCAAATGATCTAAGCGATGTTGAAGAAGTTGCAACAAGTTGATAATCTCGTTGCAACAAGTTTGTCATGTTGCACGGAGATGAGTAAGTTGTTGCAACAAGTTTGTAAATTGTTGCGACGGATGGTTCGATTGTTGCAACATATGGGTCGATCGTTGCGACAAATCTAGCGATGTTGAAGAAGTTGCAACAAGTTGATAATCGTTGCAACAAGTTTGTCATCTCGTTGCAACGGATGAGTAAGTTGTTGCAACAAGTTTGTAAATTGTTGCAACGGATGGTTCGATTGTTGCAACATATGGGTCGATCGTTGCGACAAATCTAGCGATGTTGAAGATGAGTCGATTACAACGGATGGATGAGTCGATTGTTGCAATAAATCTATCAATTGTTGAAGAAATTGCAACAACTAACCCATCTGTTGCAACAAGTTTTTAATCATTTGCAATGATTTGTTAGTTGTTGCAACAAGTTACTAATATGTTGCAACGGATTGGTTAGTTGTTGCAACAAGTTACTAATATGTTGCAACAAGTGCATTATACGTTGTAACGGATGAGTAACTTTGTTTAAAAGTTTCACATTTAGTAAACAATAAGTATCATTGGTTTTCGTTGTTTACACCTAAATATGGGTGAATCAAGTAGTTCTCATCAAATTACACCAACGATCGCTCGATTTGGGAAGTATACGCTTAGTTGATCATATGTCGACTCAGAATACCATCAAATTGGTTAGGAACATTTAATAAATAATAAATATCATTGGATTTTCGATGTTTACACCTAAATATGAGTGAATCAATTAGTTCTCATCAAATTACACCAACGATCGCTCGATTTGGGAAGTATACGCTTAGTTGATCATATGTCGACTCAGGATACCATCAAATTGGTTAGGAACATTTAGTAAACAATCAATATCATTGGTTTTCGTTGTTTACACCTAAATATGGGTGAATCAAGTAGTTCTCATCAAATTACACCAACGATCGCTCGATTTGGGAAGTATACGCTTAGTTGATCATATGTCCTGACTCAGGATACCATCAAATTGGTTAGGAACATTTAGTAAACAATCAATATCATTGGTTTTCGTTGTTTACACCTAAATATGGGTGAATCAAGTAGTTCTTATCAAATTACACCAACGATCGCTCGATTTGGGAAGTATACGCTTAGAATTTCCCATCAAATCAATGAAATTACCGTCTAATCCATTAAGGATGTTAGTAGATATATATATTGATCACGAAATATCATTGAATCCCTTTGTTTAACACTAAATATCATTGGTTCCCTCTCGTTAATAACTAAACATATGTGACTTATATCCTAGTTGTTGCGGCAATTTCATGATCTCGTGCGACAATTACATAATCTGTTGCAACAATTGCATAATCTGTTGCAACAATTACATAATCTGCTGCAACAATTGCATAATCTGTTGCAGCAGTTGCATAACCTGTTGCAACAAGTACATAATCTGTTGCAGCAATTATTTAACCTGTTGCAACAAGTATATAATCTGTTAGTAAGGTAAATATCTGTTGAACAAGTCATATCACTTGTTGGATGAAACAACTCATTCTCTTTGTAACAAGTCATGTCACTTGTTGGAACAAGTCATGTCACTTGTTGGAAAACCAAATTAAGTTAGTTGCTGCAACAAGTACATAATCTGGTTAGCAAAATCCCAACAAGTTACACAATTTGCAATGAATTTTTACTTGGTGAAAATGCTCGAAATTTCAAAACCACAGAATATACATTGGTGATTTGAGCAAGATCAACATATCATTTAAACCAATTTTACTAACAGAAACGACATAAAAATGTCATAAAGTCTAATTTCACAAACACAAAAAATAGTAATTATTATTACAAGACATTGCAAATTTAACAACTAGGGAACAATTCGGTTCGGGCATGTAGTTTTTTTATGGCCAGTTGTTTTACATATGGAGCATTTGTTTTTCCTCGTTGCAAGTGATTCCCCGATTCCACGCCTCCTCTTTGTCCGTCTTCTTCCCGGTTTGCTCGGATCAACATGTGGAGAGGTATTCTCTCTCTAAAATCTCCATGGAACTTCCCAAGATTCTTCAGAAGGCACAGGATTCATTTCCTCACAGTATGCAATTATGTAATTCTCCACCCTATAATATGGAGATGAGTAGTCATAAATCCGCCTTCCAAAATCTTCACCATATTGGACTCGAAACGTTGCCATAGCATGTGGGCAAGGTATTTTGTCCGAGGTCAAAAACTCTACAAGTACAAGATCTTCTTTGCATCGATTGTTCGCAATCGAACTGTGGCCGATAACGCTGAACTTGTAGTTTGCAATTTGATGGGCCAATAACTTATTACCCAAGTTGACAAATTTTGATATTTTTTTCCATTAAGGGAACAAAGATGGTTGGTGAGTCGATGAACTCCATACGCCTCTCATGAAATTTCTTAGTAAAGCTCCTGTTTATGGAATCAAATAGAGCAAGAATGGGAAATTCTCTTTCAACATTGAACATTGAGTTTATCGACTCGGCGCCGTTTGTCGTCATAAAATCATACCTCGACAAAACAAACATATTAGTGTTAGAACATGTGGTCGAGGCTCGACCAGTGTCAAAAATCACAACAAGTACAATATCCGCCGCAACAAGTTACCTATTAGTTGCGCGGATACGTTACTTGTTGGAAACGAGAAATGTGAAAATACCTATTTCCGGCGAATGCCCCGCTCCATCAATGTGGAATCCAAAGACGTTCAAGATGTTCGGCGGCCCCAGAGAACCAAATCTCGATTTGATTGAAATGGTCATTGAAGACATCAATATTGTACGCTTTTGCTGCTTTATAAAATTGAGATACGACCGCCCCGTTGTGAAAGGTGGTTCTCGCATTTTCCCAGGTGCCTCATGCAAAAACCATAATGACATGTAGGGAAGACAATTGAAACCGCCTTTTTTGATACTTGGATGTCTATCGAAATTATGCACAACTCGGGGTATCCTCTATATAGCTTCTCATTTGTTCAAAAAAATATTTGTACGAAGCATCACACTCCTTGTCCACCACACAAAATGCCCTTTGGAAAAATATGATTCTCC
Organism: Lycium ferocissimum; assembly: GCF_029784015.1. Classification (NCBI taxonomy): domain Eukaryota; kingdom Viridiplantae; phylum Streptophyta; class Magnoliopsida; order Solanales; family Solanaceae; genus Lycium; species Lycium ferocissimum. Next base: position 2,184,251 of record NC_081348.1, read on the forward strand.
CATCTTGTGCAACCGCTCGACAACAACACTCCTTCGTACTTGCTCCTCGAGAATGTCCCATCGACGGCTATGACTTTTTTCATTTGCGCAAAACCAAGCATCCAAGCCTTATAGGCTACAAAAAAGTACTTGAACTTCCCATTTTCATCAACTTTCAATGCCGTCTTACTTCGGATTTGCGTAACGAAGCATATAACGGTACGCATCAAGCACCGCATACCCATGCTCATGTGTACCCCTTGTCAAAGCCTTTGCAATCTCCATGCCCTTCCGTACCTTCCAATAACTTACCTTACAACCCAAATGCATGCGGATTGATTGACTCATATCTTTTGTAGACGGGCCTTTACCGTAAGGAAACTTATCTTTGAAGTATTCACCAATGACTTTCGCAGTAGCGTGTGGATTATGGCTCGTAATGTGCTCAGAACCACATGTGTGATGCTTTATGTAAGTTCTGATACAAAATCTGTCAGAACTTAAAAGCTTCACCTACTCTAAGCCACCACTTGCACTCCGGATGTACACATACGAAGCAATACACAGTACGCGAATTAATCACCTTCTTGATTCTAAAATCTTTCTTCAAGCAAGCAAGTTTCAACCAAGTGGCTAGTTCTTCCTTGTTCTTGAATGACATTCCTTTATAAAAACCTCGTTTCATCATCTTGAACATGGCTAGATTGTATTGATTGTGTAGTGCCCAATGTATTGCTCGCAACTTCGGTATAGGAATCGGAATTCCCCACTTCCATTATCGGGATATGCACATCCACCCATCTAATTCATCATTTAACACATCTTGTTGGTCTTGAGATAAATTGTGGTTCTCTATCGGGCTTCCAACAACGTATACCCTTAAAATGGGCCTAGCTACATCATTCAAATAAGCACGCAAACGAACTCCGATCGTTATCTTAAATGGCAAGACCCTCGATTTTCAAAAATTTGTGCATGTAAGTGATGGCAAGATCTTTTGGTTCACAAGTTAATTCGCAATAGGTGATGATTAGGTTCACAAAATCATCGAACATAACATCTCTTTGGACGATATCGCTATCGTCTCTAATGTGTCACTACCCTTCCATCGCCAAATATATCGATTGTTCTTCTCGATCCATTCACCATGGCAATCAACCCCTATTGTTATTGAGTCCCCCATTAGTGGTGTTCGAGGTACCTGAAGATATTTTTTTTTAACAAAAAATTGGTCGCGAGAGTACATATCAATCTATAACAAAATGAAACAACATACAGCAGCTTGTTCCACCCATTATTGACTTGTTGGAACAAGTGGACTACTTGTTGCAACAAGTAATAAAATTGTTGCAACAAGTCACTAACTGCATTGGAGTCGGCCGATTTTGGGTTCCGTTTCAAAAAAATTCAAGCCGACTCCAACAGATAGTTGAGTTGTTGCAACAAGTGGAACACGTTGCAACAACTATACAACTTGTTGAATAAGTCAATAATCTGTTGAAAGCGCCAGTTTTTGGGCCCCGTTTCGGACAAAATCGAAGCCGACTCAACGGATAGTCGAGTTGTTGCAACAAAGTGGAATTTTGTTGCAACAACTATACAACTTGTTGCGGCAAGTCAATAATTGTTGGAAGTCGGCTTTTTGGGTTCTTTCACAAAAACTGAAAGCCGACTCCAAGATAGTTGAGTTGTTACAACAAGTGGAACACTGTTGCAACAACTATACAAATTGTTGCGGCAAGTCAATAATACGCCGGAAGGCTGCTACCGTTTTGGGTTACATTTCGGACAAAAAGCGACTCAACGAGATAGTTGAGTTGTTGCAACAAGTGGAACACCGTTGCAACAACTATACAACTTGTTGCGGCAAGTCAATAATACATTGAAAGCGGCTTCGATTTTGGGTTACATTTCGGCATAAAATCGAAGTCGACTCAATGCATCGTTGAGTTGTTGCAACAAGTGGAATACTGTTGCAACAACTCACTCATTGTTGCAGAGTTATTTATTTAACAATTACAACAACTTCATAATCCGCGTAGAAGTTGCAACAACCACATTATATGTTGCAACAACTACAACGCATTGTAAGTTGTTGAAAAATCAGTAGATTTATACCCAGGTGAAAAATTGAAATAAAACAACGTTGTTGTACTTACCAAATGAGCGGAAAACACTTATGAAGTAATTGCCAGTGCTACACCAACAAAATTCAGTCAAAAAATTGCAAAATCGGGTGGTCACAGCTTTTTTTCTTCGAGCAACAATGGCGGACGAAGAAGAAGAAGAAAGCAAAACAATGGAACGAGTTATGAAGTAATTTCCTGCTACAAGAATGAAATCCTCAAAAAATTGCAAAATCAAGTGGTCTTGTTTTTTTCTTGAGCAAAATCCAGTCAAGAAGAAGAAGAAGAAGAAGAAGAAGAAGAAGAAGAAGAAGAAGAAGAAGAAGAAACGAGCATCAGAATAAGAAGAAGAAGCAAGAAGAAGAAGATCGTAACGAAGCAAAAAAGAAGAGCCCAAAATGGTGGAAACGGCGCAGACAAACAGAATATTTGGCGCGTTATTTTGGCTCTGTAGGTTATACGGGTCAAAGTGTTAAAAATAAAACTTGGGGGCGAGTGTAAAAAATAAAGCTTGGGGTTAAAATGTTAAAAATATAACTTTGGGGTGAGTCAAATTTCTCTAATCACTAATCCAAAGTTTATCACCTTTACTCAATTAAAAAAACTAGAGTTACCCCAACTCAATTTTAAAACCCATTTGTCACCTATAATTAAAACCCCCAAGTTATATGAGAGTGAGGTAGTAGGCCGCAATCACATGAAAATTTGGGAGTGAGTTTGAAATTTTTTGGGTGTGGAATGCCAAGTGAATAAAAGCCGTTGGATTAAGGAGATTTGGCTTTGACGGTATAGATCTCATAATAAATGTTTGCTAGGATATCCGCGTGCTACCTTATTAACAAACGGACATTTGCCACGTGGATTTTTTTTTTTTCAAAGCTCCGCTCCTTTTTGGCCTTTGCATGTTTTGTTTTGGGCCAAGGCTACAAATGATAGGCCAATATAGAATTCGACTTTTTCATATATTCTCTTGTTTACTCGGAAAACGGTTCAGTTGAATTTGTGTTCGTGGTTAAGGATACGTAGATCAAAATGATCAGTAAATTACTATAATATGCAAGTAAACTAAATGTAAACGAAATAAAGCAAAGTAAGGTTGAGAATAGCATGAGACTCGATTGTGCTCGGTGCTAGTTCCTCCGGCCAAGCTTGTGATTAAACACTTAGTAAAATAATAAAGAACTTAAGAAATGAAGCAATTGCGTATAAGTGATGTGTATTCCTCTTGAATTTTGTGTCTTTACAATGGGAATGACAATCTCTATTTATACTAAGAGCTAGGGGCACACATTCCATGTAGGGAAAATGGTCAAATGTACCCCTCTACTTTGTTTTATTAATTAAATATACCCTTCGTTAGTGAAAGTTAACAAAAATACCCCTGCCGTCTTCAAACTTCACACTTATGCCCCTATTTGGATGGAAATCCCCAAATCCTCTCAAATTACCCAATTTTAAAAAAATTACCCACTTTTTTTGTTGACCCGCCCCGCGTATCATCATCATCAAGCTCTAGCTTCATCTTTTTCCACGGAGAAAAAAAGAAAAAAGCAAGAACACACCCAAATGATAAAATCCCAAAACTCACCTCAAATTTCATCTTTAAATCCAACTCCAAATCTTGGTGCATCCATTTTATAAGGCCAATCAACCAACAATGTCTGCTTGAACAACGAATAAATGGCACTACATAAAATAATAGGGAGCAAAATAGTTGATAAATCAGCTCACCAAGTGGGTAATTTTTTTGCAAATTGGGTAATTTGAGAGGATTTGGGGATTTCCATCCAAATAGGGGCATAAGTGTGAAGTTTGAAGACGGCATGGGTATTTTTGTTAACTTTCACTATCGAAGGGTATATTTAACTAATAAAATAAAGTAGAGAAGGTATATTTGACCCTTTTCCCTTCCATGTATGACGCTCTTGCTCATAATGAGCATTGAGTGAGTAATAATAATGAGCAATAAAGAGGATCATTAAGCCTAATAACACCAGTATATAACGTTCAACTTGATTCTTAACGGCAGTCCGTTGAGCTCTCTTCCAGAACTACTCCAACAGTCTTCCGGACCAAATGGTTCTTCCGGTGCAATGGCATTTCCTCCGTTGACACTCAATGCTGACTCATCTTTGACTTATCTCTAAGCCACGTGGCATAACGATGTAGGTCTGTGTTGTACGAATTTAGCCCAATACATCTCTCTCTCTTCTTCTTTTTTGTGAAGTGTGAATGTTAAAAATCAGAAGTTTTTCAGATAAACTCTTTTCATTGAAAAATTACACTATGTTTAAGATTAAAAAGTTTATGTATCATATTATACTAAAAGTGGGAAGCTCCTACCTTCAAAGTTAGTTTACCATTTTGCCCCTACACTAAATCAAAATCTAATTAAATATCTAATTAAATAACCTTAAAAATAAACAAATAAATCCTTCATAAAACGGCACATTAACCTACCAAACGTTTTCCAACCTCTTCATTGCTATATTAAAAAAAAAGAAACCTAAAGAATTTGAGGAGGTGTATTTACTAATTAAAAGTAGACTGATTCAATTAATAACGGATGAAAGGGAACTCAACGAATGTCAACAGCCAACATGAAAGAACTATATAAATGCAAAAAAGTTTTTTCATTTCCCTCAACTTAAACACTATTTCTGTATTTTTTTTTAACCCAAAAGAGCAAACTTAATTACTTTCTAATTATTGCATCATCATTAATGCATGAAACATATAACGTTAACTTCAACAAATGATTTCAGAAATGGACTACATTAGCCGAATATTTGTGTAGTAAATGACTGTAATGAAGCGTTATTGGAGTAAATGTGGGTAATGAAGAATCAAGACATTCACCTTCAATTCTATATATTGTATTTCTTTTTTTCATCCAAATATGTGTCTTCATCTTGCTTTCTTTGTTAGATTTCACCGATTGTGTTCTTTTTTCTCATCTTTGATCCATATTTTGTCTGATTCAATCCGATGAAGAATTAATCACAAAATCACAAAACCATTACTATATTGCTCCATCAATTGCTTGAGTGTACCAACAAAAACAATGGAAGCTACTAACAAGTGTAGTGTTGCCCATTAAATTTATCATTCTTCGTATCTTCAGTTTAATATTTGTGATATTGTAATTTTTTGGGACATGTATAGAATTGTCACTTAACATTGCTTGCAGGTTCTATCACGTGTTCATAGTACCTTTTATGGTTTTCAATTGCTTGAATAATCATTTGATCTCAATGGAGTAGGTAAGACTTTTTTTTTTCCAAGAGATCCACCATCTTGGTGGGGATTAGGCATCACCTAATCCAATATATACATCAAAAATAAGGATCACGCGGAGGAGGACATAAACCTTAGCCTCCAAAGCACAAAAAAACCATGGTGTTAGCTATAACACATTTCATATGCATCAAGAGCACAGTCTGCCTAATGATTGGATCTTCCTTTACAAGAGAAACAAAAGAGTATAGTGAACACTTAGCTATACAGGTTAGCTGCTTACCACAAGTAAGTCTCAATGTATTAGTCATTAATAAAAGCATTCTTCCTAAACTTAAATCTGAAATTTGGTATTCCATCCTGCTCTTGCTTCAGTGAAGCTCTAGCTTGCCTTGGCAAAGTAAGATCTTCATTGAAGACAAAGTGCCCTCGGTCAGTAACACCCAAATTAGCCATCTGATCCGCAATGGCATTTCCTTCCCTGTGGATGTGAACAAACAAAAAGGATCCTCTATGCATCAAAGTCCAAATTTTCTTGATGATGCTATGAATCTGCCATGGGGAACTAATCTTCCTATTGATTATATTAACCATCAGCATAGAATCAGATTCGACAATGATCTTAAGGAGACCTTTGTCAATACACATGTTCATTCCTTGTAGAATAGCCTTAGCTTCCGCTACATTATTACTGCAAATACCATAGAAAGAAGCAAAGGCCATTATCATTTGGCCATCATGATTTCTAACAATTCCACCACCTCCTGCAGCTCCAGGATTGCCTTTACTGCACCCATCCACATTCATTTTCAACCAGCCATCCTCTGGTTTAGACCATCTCATGATTGTGCTAATCAATACAGGTTTCAGTCTTTCCACAATGCAACAGAAATCTCCCCACCTAGCAGGTATACTTAAACTAGGGAAATGACTTGTTATCACCAAGGTTACTAAATTGCATACCTGCCTGATAATGAACCTAGGAGACATATGGACATTCTCAAACCTTGCTTTACATCTGCTTTTCCAAATTTGCCATCATATGTAGGTAGGAAGACATTGAAGTAGTACTCTATGCACCTCATTCACAGGTTTAGTGAGCCACCATTGCATAGTTAAGCTCCTAACATGTGTTTGAGTATATCTGATGCCACATGAATTGAAAAAGAACATTCATACCTACTTAGCAATATCACTGCTACCAAACAGATGTGGACAAGTTTCTCCCTGGTACTCTTTGCAGCAATTGCACCTAGAAGAGAGTTTGACACCATGCTTTTGAACACTTTCATCCGTGGAGATTTGGTTTTCAAAACTCTCATCATATGGAAAGAAATTTTGAAAGGCAATTTTCTATGCCAAAGAGCTTTTCCTGTAAGAGTTTCGTTCCTGCAAGATCTCAACTATTGCCAAGCAGATTTGGTTGAAAATCTTCCAGAGTTGTCCACTGTCCAAAGTGCCCAGTCTTTCTTTTGTTGATCCACTCTACTCTTTGAATGTTATTGACCACAGAAGCAGGGAAAATGGTACTCAAGAGATCCCATCTCCACCTCTCATTCATTAGGAATTTGCTAACTCTAGTGCTTTTTGGAGTTGTTCTACCAGTGACCATTCTAGCTAGAGGCCCCATACCTGACCAATTATCCCACCAAAAGGAGACATCTCCTTGACCAATTTTTCACAGAATAAAAGGTTCAACTCTATCCTTAATCTTCATCATCCTTCTCCAAATATGAGATTGACCATATCTCAAAGATTTTGAGACTGGATGATCCCTAGAGCAATATTTAGCATTGAGAACTTGACTGAGCAAAGTTTGATGAGTTCTAAAAGTCCACCACTTCTTTGCAGCAAAGGCATTGCAAAAGTCATGAATTGATCTAAAACCAGCTCCTCCTTCAGAGGTGGGAAAGCACAGTTCAGATAATTTGATCCAACGGGATTTATGTTTGTCTTCTTTCTTTCCCCAGAAGAAATTAGCCAAGATCATCTCCATTTGCTTGATGACAGTTTTTGGGGGTGAAAGAACAGATAAAGTATGTAGAGAAAGAGCCTGAAGGACAGATTTTATCAAAATAGCTTTGCCACCAAAAGAGAGTAGTTTCCCATGCCATCCTTGAAGCCTAGCAGCCACCTTTGCCATCATAGAACTGTAGTACTCCACCTTGTTAGCCCGTAAAAATAGGACACCCCAAATACTGCATAGGGAAGTAAGAGGATCTGAAGCCAGTAGCCTTATACACCTTTGTGAATGTCTCAAGAGTACACTTGGGAGGTAAAATGAAGCAAGATTTCTGCTTATTCACCATCTGACCAGAACAAAGCTCATATATACCCAAAGTATCCATCATCCTCTTGAGTGAGACTGTGTCATCTGAGGTGAAAAGGATTGTATCATCTGCATAGGAGAGATGGGTGATAACAGGTTCCTTCTTAACAAAGGAATATGGGATGAAATCAGTGAAGACCAGATTATCCATAAGTCTTGACAGCAGTTCAGCCCCCAACACAAAGAGAGATGGAGATAAGGGATCTCCTTACTTTACCCCTCTAGTTGACTTGAAGAATCCATATCTGCCCCCATTGATATTGACAGAGTACCATACATTTGAAATGTTCCTCCAGACTCTATCTATCCACAACTCACTGAAACCAAACTATCTCAGTACTTGGCATAAATAGTCCCATTCAACCCTGTCGTACGCTTTTGCCATGTCCAGTTTTACCACCACATTTCCATGTCCATTGGTTTGTCTGATGTTATGCACCATCTCTTGAGTGAGCATAATATTTTCAGTAATAGATCTTCCCTTTATAAACCCCGTCTGATTAGGAGATATCAGTTTTTGCATAATTGGGCTTAACCTCTGATTCATGAGCTTTGTAATGATTTTGCAACTAAAGTTACTCAGACTGATTGGTCTGAGATCGCTAAATTACTGAGGGCACCCAACCTTAGGTATGAGGACCAGGCATGTATGTGTCAAGGTGTCACAACCCAAACTGATGGGCCGTAACAAATGCCCGACCACTACTGGCCAAGCACTCCTATGCTTGCATTTATTGCTCACTGACTATCCTGGGCCCATACACAATCTACAGCTGAGCTGTACTGTCTCCCGAACAATTAACATACGAGACACTGCACCGAGAACTCACGGCCAACACATACATATAAATGTAAACACTGAGCATAACAGCGCGAACCGATTTGGCCGCCACATATATACTGTACAACAAAATAAACGCCGACAAGGCTGCATAACATCACGACTACATATCACTGTCTACAGACTTCTATGGAGTACAACTGTAGAAAGGACAGGACAAGGCCCTGCCGTACCCATATATGTACATAACAATAGCATACTAAATGGCCTGTAGCTCCGTGTCAACCCGAGAGCGTATCTGGCCGAGACTAGAGAGAGATCCCATCCGGTCCGGCTCGCGGCCGGGCTACCCGATCCTCGCGGGTACGAACGCAGCGTCCGTAAAAGAAAGGACGTCAGTACGAGTAATGTACTGAGTATGTAAGGCATAAATAGTAGCATAGTAAGAGATACCGAACATGGAAAATAACATAATGAAAAATATAGAGCGTAACATGTGACAAAGGAATAACCTGTACATCTGATTGCCTCTTAAGGCGGATACCATGCATGCTTAGCTTTTCATAAAATCTTTCTCATACATATGTATCATAATAGTGCTGCGGAACGTGCAGCCCGATCCATAAGTATATAATAGTGCCGAGGAACGAACGGCCCGATCCATTTAACCATATATCCCGCGTCCGGGACGATATCATAATATACCAACTGATCAGGTGGCCATGCGTCTATAGCACCTCGCCCTTTTTCCCATATTCCCCATATACATATACATATATCATATTCATATATCATATAAGCAGCATGCATGAGAGCCCAAGAAAAGCTATAACTCTATCGGAGTGACGTAAGGTCGGTAACCTCCGATTAGATTATGGAATAATCATCGCTCTATCTCACCTTGAAGGAACAATTATTTTAAGGTGAGGCCAACAACAATGAATAAAATTGAGAAAGTTAGGAAAATAGCTCAATATTCTCATAAAAATATCGATCTCATAACTTGAGACATTTATCTATAAAAACATCATCATCATACTATCAGAGAAAACATTCTCACTCTTAACGTCATCGTTACCATGGTAAAAACATGTTCGTCGCTGTTATCACAAGAGCTCACATAATCATAACCTTTGGTATGGAAAATACGAGCATTTTGGAAAGACATTTACGGGTTATCGGGAAAGGAATCATGCTTTGGAGTCATAAACAACTAGCTTTTGGAAACAAAGAAGTTATGAAAACATTTATGAAATCGTACCATAGGAATCATGCCTTCGAAAGAAAGGGACAAGCCTTAACATACCTTTCGGTCACCTTAATCGTTCAACGTTTATCCTTCCAAGCTCGTAAATCTACATATAAACCATTCATACTATTATTAGGCTCAATGTCATACGCTCATCTTAAGCCTTCAATTTAATTCCATTTAGAATCTGCCGAAATTCGGGCAGCACCTCCCCTGTTTATATGCCTAGCCCGAAATCACAATCCAACAACCAACAACAATAACAAAAATACCAACATCAATAACATCATTTCCAACATCAATATGTACCATAAAACAGCCCACACGCTGTTTTCGAACTTCCAACTTACTACACAATTATTTAATGACTTTATCTCTGTAAATAAGCCTTAAATAATACCAAAAGAGAAAGATTCATACCTTTTTTCTTGTTAAGACAGCAATATCCTCAATATCCATGCTAAAATCCACCGCAAAATAATACTAGAATCACCACCATGCGTTACCCGGACCTAAACTACTACTCCCCTACTTGAAAATTACTCGCTTTTTGTTTCCCTCACTCTCTCTCTTCAATTTCTGGAATTTTCTAGAAAAATCTGATGGAAAAAGGGGGTTATTACCCTTTATATAGGGGTCAAATTCGGGTCGGGGTTCACTGTAGCATTTTACTGTAGCAACACTGTAGCAGGTCGGTTACTGTAGCAGTCCTGTAGCACGCGTTTATGATCTGTCAGCTGAACTTGTAACGTCTATAATTCTATAGTCTGATGTCCTATTGACAAGCGGTTTGTTGCGTTGGAAACTAGACTCGACGAACTTCATTTTAGGCTTTTGTTTCGCCTTAAAACACTTCATATGCTAAGAGATATTCGTCCCCCAATTTGGACCAAAATTTTCACACAAAAATCCTTTCTCCAAAGTCGTACTACTTCATTTCTTCCACTCATTTCCTTATAAAACCTTCCGGTATACCTTATATACAGCCTTCACTCATTAAATATACTTAATAATACTTGCTCCTCATATTTCAAAGTGGTTTTACTTAACCCTAACTCAACGTACTTACGTTTCAAATTTGATAAGTGCTCTTCGAAGATACGGGGTGTAACACAAGGCCTTTGGTAATTGAGTTCCTGCAAAAAAATCAAGAATCATTAGTAAAACATCATTCTTGATGATCTCCCAGCAAGAATGATCGAACTTTCCAGACATCCCATCAGGTCCAGGAGCACTTTGAGAGCTCATGGACATCACCACCTCCTTTACTTCCTCCATTGTAGAAATAACATTCAACATAAGATTTTCTTCCCTTCCAATGATTTTTGGTATTTGATTGATTGGCTTCATATCTCTATGTTGAAGGCCTTTAGAGAACTGGTTTTGAAAGAACTCAACAGCTTCTCTAGCAATTTCTTCATCACCCTCTATCCAGTTTCCATCACTTTTCCTCATCTTTTTGAGGGACAGCTTGCTTTTCCTGCTTTTAACCACGGAATGAAAAAATCTGGAGTTTGTTTCACCTTCAACAAACCACCTGAGTCCAGACTTTCGTTTCCAGTAAATTTCCTCCTCCTTAATTGCTCTGATCAGCTCTGCATTAGCTTCATTCAGTAGGGCTCTATTGACATCAGAGTTATCAACAATAGAAACAGCTTCAAGTTCTGCAACTTTAGTCTCCAGCTCCTTTACATGGTCAAATATATTGCCTAAGCAGTTCCTGGACCACAAAGACAATCTTTTGGCAGTATTTTTAAGCTTCAGGTGAAATTTCCACATTGGTGGTCCCGAGACCTCTTCATTCCAAGCCTGCTCTACTACATTCAGGAAATCTGGTTCATCCACCCATAAATCAAGGAACTTAAAGTATTTAATAGGATCCCTATGCTTCTTAGAAATTTCAATGAGAAGTAGGGAATGATCAGAACCAGTTCTGACTAGGTGAGAAGCACTAGTAGAATCAAACTGGTTTGACCATTCTTGGTTATACAAAACTCTATCCAACCTCTGCCAAACTCTCTTCTTAGGACTCTATCCATTGCACCATGTGAACCGTGATCCAGTGTACCCAGAGTCTATAAAATTATAATCCATAATGCACTGGATAAAATCCATACTCTTAGTCATTCTGTGAGGTCTTCCACCCATTTTTTCATCAGGGTCAACAATGCAATTGAAATCCCCAGCAATTATCCAAGGCAACTGGTAAGTATCTGCAATATCTCTCACAAGTCCTACAACAACTCTCTCTCACAATGAGCTGAGCACTTGGCATAAGCAAATGATATAAGAAAACTGCAACCATCCAGCTTCACTAGGCAGGAGACCTGTTGCTCATCAGAGTTAATCACCTCACAATGCAGTTCATCCACCCAAAAAACCCAAATCTGATTGTTGATGTTAGAAAAAGCTTTACCGAACCCAAGCTTAATTCTATAATTATCTAGTTGATCAGCTTTATAGAAAGGTTCTAACACAGCAATGATTGGAAATTTCATGCTTCTTATCATTTGTCTAAGTCTCTCCAGAGCACCTTTAGTATTGATGCTCCTCGTATTCCAATAAATATAATTAATCGTGGAAACTAATTGGAATGGTTGTGTCCCTGTGATGAGCTCACAGGGTGATTGATGGAGTGTCTGTCACCCCTTCCTCTTTTGAATCTAGTTCCTCCCCTTGGATTTGATATTCCCCTTGGGGATAAATAGCCTCTGTCTAAAATCTCATCTATTGCTATTGCAAGGCTGTCACCTGGTTTTGAGTCAGGTGCAAAAGCTTCAATGAGGGATTCTGCATTCTCATCACTGTTGCCATCACTATTGTCTTCACTCTCTCAACTGGCATAATCACCACTATCTTCACCACTATCATCTTCATAGTCCTCATCTTCTGAGCTCTCATATGATGACTCTGTTAGTGTGCCTCTTCTTTCCTTGTCCACCTCCCTTTGTTCTTGTGAGTTTCTTATACTAGTGCCACATATAAGCTTATTGAAATTGTTTTGAATATCTCCCGGATCAATAGGTTGATTGTGGATCCTTCTTCCCTTTTGTATCTCTGATTGAGTCTTCACCTGAGCGTTGTCCTTCTTGGTATTATATTGATCTGTACTTGGAATTTCCTTTTGTTTTGGCATTTTGGCCCTGTCGATTCTGCCATCTTGAATTTCCCTTTGGATCATGTCTGGTGATTCAGGGACCACTTCATCCTGGTTGTCCTGATCTCCTTTCTTGTCCTTTGAGTGCACCCTTTGTTGCCTATTTTGATTGCTAACCTCCTTTTCCTGTACCTTTTGGCCCTTGCAAGGTCCTTCTGATTTGTTCTGGCTTGGTTTGCTTTGTTGTTGTAGTGGTTCTGCGTGACTTTTTGCCTTATTTCTTTTGTTTTGTTTCTTTGGACCTTCTGTATTATGGTTTGTTATCTGCACTTCCTGAGTTTCCCTTTCCATTTTTTTGTCGTTTTCCCCTTCTGTCATTGTTTCTACTCCTTTTCCTTTGCCAGGTACCTCTATGTTGTTGCTCTTGAGTTTGTTCATTATTGGTTCCCTGAAGACTATGCCTTTGTTCCTTTTGTTGTTTTGTTTGTTGTTTTCCACATGTTTATTACTTTTTTCTGGGCCTGAGTGATCTAGAAGCTTTGATTTCTCCTTAACCTTAGTATTCTTCCTTCTACTAACTGTCTGGAACCCTTCATCTGTTTCAATTGCTTTATCTTCTTTAGCCTTGGCCTGCATTTCTTCATTTTGTGCTTTAATCCTCTCGTCTCGAGCCTTATTTCTACAATGAATTTAGGCATGACCCTGCACTAAGCAATATTGACAATAGCTAGGTACTCCTTCATATTCAATTTTCAGCCAAACGTCACCTTCTTTTCCTTCTAAGGTATTGAAACCTAGCCATAATTGATCCAATTTTGGTTTCAGCAAATCAATCTCAACTTTGATTTTGGCCACATTCCCTCTAGATTTGGAAAATGTGGCCTGATCAGAAGTTATGGCTGTTCCCACTGCATTGACCATTCTTGAAACAATATCCCACCTGAAAAGATGCCATGGTAGTTGGTGAACTAGAATCCATACAGGGACGATGGATGTTTCAGCTTTAGGCCTGAAATTAGGTGTCCACTTCAAAATCTTCATAGAAGATGAACCGATATCAACAAAGGATCTGTTACCCACATGAGCAAAATGTACTTCGTTATCAAAATCAAGGTATACATGCTGAAAATCGAAGGATGCGATTTTCACAGTCCCCTTTAGCTGAAATTGACTTTTAAATTCATTTCTTATCTCCTCCATTGATGGTTTTCCTCTGAAGAACTTACCCACAACCGGGAATCTACAGTTCTATGCTAGCTTAACAAAAAAATCCTCTGCCGTGAAGAAAACAGCCGGTTTCCCTAAATGCGTACCATGTTTGATCGGTACCGGTGGCGTATCAGCAATTATCGTAGCTAGTTGAGTTTGGACAGTAGCCGCAAAACTAGGTTTGGATGTCCATGGGTTGTTCTGTCTATGTATGCCTGTTTGAGGTAGTCTGTTTCCCACGTTGGGGTTTTTCACAGTTGCAGGGTTTTGTTGGTGATTTGTTGGCGGTTTAGGCTGGTTTTCCTTTGTCAACTCCATCCCATTTGTAGTCTCCTCTGCGTTTCTCTTCTTGTTGTGGTTTCCTTTGTCGAAATTTGATGAAATTTTTGGGAAGCTTTGGGCATCAGATTTCTCAAAATTTTCCTTAATGTATGCAACTGAAGAAGACCCGTTACCAGTCTCAGAATCTCCCTTTTCCTTTGATAGGGATGGGGAAGGTACGTTCGTCGCCGGGGTTTCATTGTGAGTGTCAGAGGTTTGCTTGGTGTTCTCGTTGGTGGATTTGGGAGGATTTGGTTTATCGTTGGTGGTATTGGCAGGGTTGGGTAGGTTACGTGTCGGGCTGAGGGGTGGGTTTGTACTGGTTGTCGATTTTTCATTGGTCAAAGAGTTTGGGAGATCTGGTGGAACCCGAAGGGGAGGGGGGGGGGTCGTTGGTTGTCGGTGACATGGAATAGAGAGAGGGAAGAGAGAATTCTAGAGAGAGGATTTTTTACTGATTATGTTGTTATCGAGTAGGTCAGACTTATTTTCCTCTGTATGACTTTATTATTGTAGGAGGAATCTCATTTCTATTGCTGAAATATTTTTAGGTATAATTAAAAAAAAAAATTATGCAATCATGCTATGTCTCCCTTTTTCTTGCTAAAAATTTCTTTATGTCATTTTTTTTGTTTTCTGCTTTAATTATGTACTTTACTCGCTTTAGTAATTTAATTGTTCAATAGTAGTTTTTTTTTTGTTGATCTGTCAACATGGAATCATTATTAATATGTGTTAAAATTATTGATTAAAATTATTGACTAGATGTTGAAAAAGATGTTGGTTATTGACTAATCTATTTTTTTTTCCTTTTGTGTTTCTTTATTAGTCATAGAACTAATACAATTATTCCAATGATACTATTAGTTATTGAAAAATACAGTTGCTAACAAACCAAAGAGAATCACATGGATTACACAATTGCTATCACACACAGGCAATTGGTATATTTTAGATGGTGGCAAAGTGAAGGGCAATAAAAGGGTGGAGAATTCAGAAGTGAAGTATATTCTGATAATTAATCCCAAGAAAGAAGATAAACTGATAACTTCGGTGATTGAAGGCAAAGCCAGAAATCACAACGAGGCATCCGAGAACTTTAGGGGGCAGGATTTCTTCATTTATTGAGCTAGCTAAATAGGATCTTAATGTTCATCACATTTAGAAACTTGCACTTTTTCCTTCATACACATTATCTAATACATTTGTGTATATTTTTAAAATTGGATACCCATTGATATGGGATACACGCGCTTCGAGAAACTAGTATATATAATAAATATCAAACCCCTTGATAAAAATACCTACCTCCGTCACTACTTCCACTTTGCTTATACCTGAGGTATATATTGGTAAACCACAATGAACAGTAGACGTTTATATCTTCTTGTTATCAAATACCCTCTCTGTATCTCCTTGACACCTAAAGTTTGGAGTCCATTTTTTTTTCCTTCACCTAAAGTTTGGAGTCTAAACACTAAAGAAGAAAAAAATACATAATCAAATAAACAAGGGAATGTATGTTGTATATCCGTCAAAAATAATAACCAACAAATGTATATTTCTATATATTTAACTAGCGAATATAATTATTTTTAAATAATCGGCCAAATGTAACTTGCCCAATAAACAATATTAATATTTTGTTGTATATGTCTGAGCGTGTGGTCTCCGCACTCCCCTCCATTTCAATTGGAATGTATACCTTTCCCTTTTAGTAGGTGCCAAAAACATGTTCACTTTACTTTAAACATTAAAATTACCCTTGATTGACTTAAATATTATTTTTATTTGGCTCAAAAGAGCATAGCTTTAATTTTAATTTCATTGCTCAAATAAGGGCAGATCGGAGAACTAAGCTGCTGCTATGCGCGGTGTCCGATGAAAGGTTGGACTACGTCAAATTTATTGTACGTACAAGAGGTTGTATATATCCACGGCCAGACTTAAGACCTCCTAACCACACACAGCAACTCTTATGTTGAACCAAGGCTCCTATTCCAATATGTAAGACCTGTCTATTCTTACATTAGGATATCAGGAGGTCAGATTTTATGTCCTCTCTCATGTATATAATTTTTTTCGATACATATACTGGTAACAACTCGATTTAACTAAAAAAGGAAAGGCACGCAGATATCACCAAAGCTACAAAAGTAGATAACTGCTGAATATATATGAAGCTATTGAGCAACCTATAACAATACATTGGCTATTTTAGTTACTGAAACAACATGAAACA